>NW_008752126.1:170224-171014 GCF_000715545.1 Opisthorchis viverrini
GGTAAAATAAATAGAAATTTGGTAGTGTAGGTCAAGCCGCTCTGTGTCGAAAAGCCGAGAAGCACTGTAGAGCTGTTTCGATAGTCATCAACAGTGCGCATTTCACGAATTGCCAGTGAGAATCGGACGGGCAGCCTACCGTCTAGTAGTTCAGGGCCAAACCGTTCAGCCACGACTGGCCGATCAGCAGTGTGATTAAGTTACACAGGATGCGGTACCATTCATACATCAATCACGGAATCAACATCACGCGATGACTACCCAAGCAGCCATTGATTATGTGACAATGCGAATTCTGCGACTGGAGGATGAACGGCGCTCCGTCCTGTCCAAGGGCGAGTTAATCATACCGCTGATCAGCCACCCGTCGCCAAATGGTCTCGACTGAAATTTACGCGAATTCCGGCGACACCCATTCTCGTGTTCAGCTCCAGTTTTAAGAGACTTTAAGTTCCCTTTTAACCCACAGCTCCCTCAATACTCTGTCGGAAACGCTCCTTCCACGGATAAATGCGTGAGTCTATTTGTTCCGGTGTTTTGTGTTCGTTGATGTGGGTGAGGGACCACATGAAAGTGCGAATAACCGGTTGAGAGCAGTAATGACCTCAGAGGGTACGCCCACTCAATTTTGAGGTACGTTATTTTCAGTATTAAAGTCAGTAGAAGGATTTCAGGATAAAGCGTATCTTCAGTAAGTGAAGCGACATTCTCAAATCCAAGAAGTAACGATAATCTTGTATTTCAAAGAATATGACTCTGGGTTTGCATGGCTATATATAGATCGGAAGAG
>NW_008752126.1:175315-199339 GCF_000715545.1 Opisthorchis viverrini
GAATATCTCTGTGTGTTCATGTCTATATATATATATATATATATATAATTCGTTTTCAGGCAGGGGTTCATTTAATTTACCAATACGTATCATGTTCTGGTCGATATATATTTTCAACTCACAAAGGTCACGATAAGTTTGATTCAGCAGTCTCTTGTTGAAATCAAATTAGTTTGCAGATGAGTGTAATTCACGAATGAATCACTTTCGTTTCAAAAGAAAGAAAGGTTAAACACAAGTCCGCAAAAATCTACATCTGAAGAGAACGAATGGATCTCGTCCGAAATCGAAACTGTACCGTGTGAATAGCATGCTGAGCAAGGGTGGGCATACCTTTCTTGTATCCAACGGCGCTGTCTTTTGTACTCTGGGTGTGGTTATTTCAGGTTTGTCTACCTTAACGGTGGTGCCCATCTTGCGCTCTACGATCGGAGTCCCTTGGATCGCCTTTTTCTTCGCAGATGCATCTGACTGCGGGGTGTTCTCCTTATCACCCACTATTTTTTTCGATCCACTGGTTCTGTTGTTGGCTGCTGATGGGTACGAACGACTGACGTTACTACTGCTGGTCCGGTTACTGTCACTACTACTGCTTCGGCTCCGAGAACGGTCTGGGACGCGAGCTGCTGGCGGCTTTGTCAACGGAGTTCGCTTGAGAGGCAAACGACTCTTCAAAGAACCGAGTTTGGTTCGGGCCAGTGAAGATGGGCGCTTGTGCACTGCGGGTATACCTGTACGAAAGAAAAGAAAGCAACAAGCATAGTGAGGTGACGTCTAGAGCACTCCATCGAAATGGGACGACAATATTAAGAGTTCTGTTAAATCGGTCGTGAAAATAACGAATACTCGGCATCTTTGAGGCATAGAATATGCAGCAGCTGAATAAAGTGCCTCTGTTGTGCATGGTTTGTATTCGAACTCAAATCAGAAAGCTGTCTTTACTCAATTACTTCGTCAACGGACGGGAAGTACCTCGTCTGCCGCAGTAGAATGCTTTTCACCCTATATATAGTTTCGTACACAACAACGACTATGGAAGCAAAAATGTACATTAAAACTCAGATGCTTACGATCAGGTTTCGTTCTCGAACCTTCCCTGATAGTTTTCGAGACAAGTTCGCGGGAGTTTGCGGAATACCTGTCTGCAGCCTTTGATTTGGACTCTTTGGTGGTATCATCAACTGAAGATTTTTCTTCCGGCTTCACTGACTTTGTTTCACTTGTCTTCGGCCTCGATACCTTAGGCTCTTTCAGGTCCAATGAGGCTGGACGAACTGGCTGCTGTTCTTTCTCTCCATCGTCGGTATCTGGAGCGAGGCGAGGACGTTTTGAAGACGGTACTGATGGGAGGGAGGGGCGTGTTGTGCGTTGGCTAGTCTTCGAAGTGACTGGCAAGGGAAAGATGAAAGCTCATTTGAGAGGCATTCAGAATATCTCTGTGTGTTCATGTCTATATATATATATATATATATATAATTCGTTTTCAGGCAGGGGTTCATTTAATTTACCAATACGTATCATGTTCTGGTCGATATATATTTTCAACTCACAAAGGTCACGATAAGTTTGATTCAGCAGTCTCTTGTTGAAATCAAATTAGTTTGCAGATGAGTGTAATTCACGAATGAATCACTTTCGTTTCAAAAGAAAGAAAGGTTAAACACAAGTCCGCAAAAATCTACATCTGAAGAGAACGAATGGATCTCGTCCGAAATCGAAACTGTACCGTGTGAATAGCATGCTGAGCAAGGGTGGGCATACCTTTCTTGTATCCAACGGCACTGTCTTTTGTACTTTGGGTGTGGTTATTTCAGGTTTGTCTACCTTAACGGTGGTGCCCATCTTGCGCTCTACGATCGGAGTCCCTTGGATCGCCTTTTTCTTCGCAGATGCATCTGACTGCGGGGTGTTCTCCTTATCACCCACTATTTTTTTCGATCCACTGGTTCTGTTGTTGGCTGCTGATGGGTACGAACGACTGACGTTACTACTGCTGCTGGTCCGGTTACTGTCACTACTACTGCTTCGGCTCCGAGAACGGTCTGGGACGCGAGCTGCTGGCGTCTTTGTCAACGGAGTTCGCTTGAGAGGCAAACGACTCTTCAAAGAACCGAGTTTGGTTCGGGCCAGTGAAGATGGGCGCTTGTGCACTGCGGGTATACCTGTACGAAAGAAAAGAAAGCAACAACCATAGTGAGGTGACGTCTAGAGCACTCCATCGAAATGGGACGACAATATTAAGAGTTCTGTTAAATCGGTCGTGAAAATAACGAATACTCGGCATCTTTGAGGCATAGAATATGCAGCAGCTGAATAAAGTGCCTCTGTTGTGCATGGTTTGTATTCGAACTCAAATCAGAAAGCTGTCTTTACTCAATTACTTCGTCAACGGACGGGAAGTACCTCGTCTGCCGCAGTAGAATGCTTTTCACCCTATATATAGTTTCGTACACAACAACGACTATGGAAGCAAAAATGTACATTAAAACTCAGATGCTTACGATCAGGTTTCGTTCTCGAACCTTCCCTGATAGTTTTCGAGACAAGTTCGCGGGAGTTTGCGGAATACCTGTCTGCAGCCTTTGATTTGGACTCTTTGGTGGTATCATCAACTGAAGATTTTTCTTCCGGCTTCACTGACTTTGTTTCACTTGTCTTCGGCCTCGATACCTTAGGCTCTTTCAGGTCCAATGAGGCTGGACGAACTGGCTGCTGTTCTTTCTCTCCATCGTCGGTATCTGGAGCGAGGCGAGGACGTTTTGAAGACGGTACTGATGGGAGGGAGGGGCGTGTTGTGCGTTGGCTAGTCTTCGAAGTGACTGGCAAGGGAAAGATGAAAGCTCATTTGAGAGGCATTCAGTGACACTTATTTGAATACAGTATCCTAGGGTGAGTTGCTTCAATCTACGCAAAAGACTGAGACGGACAGTGACAAAAGCGAAAGTGCCACTGAACAGCTGTCATTTGAATATGGTCCATACATAATGCAGCATAGTGGAAGAATAAACTGCAGATATGAAGTGCAGGAGACTTGGCTGGGTGGCCCTATCAGTGAATATCTATATTATCTATGTCTATCTATCTAAATCTATGTCTGTCTGTCTGTCTGTCTGTCTGTCTGTCTGTCTGTCTGTCTGTCTGTCTGTCTGTCTGTCTGTCTGTCTGTCTGTCTGTCTGTCTGTCTGTCTGTCTGTCTGTCTGTCTGTCTGTCTGTCTGTCTGTCTGTCTGTCTGTCTGTCTGTCTGTCTGTCTGTCTGTCTGTCTGTCTGTCTGTCTGTCTGTCTGTCTGTCTGTCTGTCTGTCTGTCTGTCTGTCTGTCTGTCTGTCTGTCTGTCTGTCTGTCTGTCTGTCTGTCTGTCTGTCTGTCTGTCTGTCTGTCTGTCTGTCTGTCTGTCTGTCTGTCTGTCTGTCTGTCTGTCTGTCTGTCTGTCTGTCTGTCTGTCTGTCTGTCTGTCTGTCTGTCTGTCTGTCTGTCTGTCTGTCTGTCTGTCTGTCTGTCTGTCTGTCTGTCTGTCTGTCTGTCTGTCTGTCTGTCTGTCTGTCTGTCTGTCTGTCTGTCTGTCTGTCTGTCTGTCTGTCTGTCTGTCTGTCTGTCTGTCTGTCTGTCTGTCTGTCTGTCTGTCTGTCTGTCTGTCTGTCTGTCTGTCTGTCTGTCTGTCTGTCTGTCTGTCTGTCTGTCTGTCTGTCTGTCTGTCTGTCTGTCTGTCTGTCTGTCTGTCTGTCTGTCTGTCTGTCTGTCTGTCTGTCTGTCTGTCTGTCTGTCTGTCTGTCTGTCTGTCTGTCTGTCTGTCTGTCTGTCTGTCTGTCTGTCTGTCTGTCTGTCTGTCTGTCTGTCTGTCTGTCTGTCTGTCTGTCTGTCTGTCTGTCTGTCTGTTACAGCTAGAAACCGGAAAGGTGTTACAGATGAACGAGTGAAAACGTCGCCGTACGCAGACAGTAGGCTTAATCCGATTGTGTTAAAAAGCAACTACTACTGACCGGACCAAATGTCACCTATACGATCCACTCAACTAGCCATAAGCAACTTCAAGCAGCCTAAATAACCACTACAACCTCCAGAACTAAGAAATCAAGATTTTACGCAGAATTTCCCTTCAGATCACGGGCACGCTAGCGTGACGTCTAAAACCTGTTGGAACTATTTAGGTGACAGCGTGAGACGTTCTACACATGTATCTGACAAAATTAATGCAGCGAGACGGAACAACTGGACCAGGAATACCTTGTGCATCATCAGGTGAAGGTCGGGTACTCGGAAGTCGTTAGAGGAGATCCATGAAATCCAAGTAGTGCAATCGCCCCTTATATATCATTCATGACCAAAAACATTCCAAATCAAAAGAACACCAATACACCGACAAGATGATGGCGCATCAAGACACATTCCCAGGAAACATACATCAAAACCATGAACTAAATGTGGGTTTCCAATGTCTGAAGCATGTCAACTATCAGCACGAAACTTTATACATTCGGTAAAGAACAAATAGGAGCTACAAACCTGTATGCTGTTCCAACTTGGCAGACGGTAACGAAGCTTCTTTTGATACAGCGTTGTGTTTGTTAGTGGATCGCTTTAGTTCCGCCACGGGGAGCAAAGTACGTTTCAGAGTGACCTGGGTCGATGAGATCCTGCTCTTCAGACGCGATCGTTTGTGCAACCGATCATCCTTGTCGAACATCATCCGACGTCGACGAATCATGGGAGCCGTCGTTGTAACAATATCCGATGCTGTCTCCGTTGTTTGACTTTGATCACTTTCGACTTCTTCCTCCTCTTGTTCAACTTCAGACGATCCCTGATCGTCCTCCCTTTCTTTCTGTTCCGTGTCACGATTTGGTCCACTTTTGTCCCGCCCTTGATCTCGAGCGGCTACTCGACTACCCGACTTAGAGTCACCGGAAACAGCTGCATGTGACCTTCGGGGAGGTTCTTGAACGACCAAGTTAAGCGATGAGCATGAGGGTGGACGGTCGGAGTCCGGTGGACGAGCCCATTCAACGATGGAGCTGAAACAGCAACAGCACTTTAGAAATATACTCAAAACCAATTCACAGCTGAATAATCTGTAATTATTCTTAACCCATCTAAATCAAATCTACCAAGTAAAATTGATACAAATAATCACGGTTAGCTGCGTTGACTTCGGGTTGTATGACTATACACATTCCGAAGGGTTACGTTTTACTTGCTAACATGTGTAAAAATGAGTTCGAAAAGAGAGGAAAGCCTTGAAAATTGCAGTGCATGCGGAAGCTGTGAAGATACTTGGATCTCTGAAAAACACAAAGCTGCGCGGCAGTTTGAAGCGTAGCTCCTTGTCTTCTTAGAACTACTAATGGAGCAATATCTGGTCTACAACTCCATTATGAAGCATCCAAGTGAAGAATTCGGCACACTCCCGTCATTTTCCTGGATGTTTGGCACTACTGTGACCTTCGTTAACCCGGGGAACATGAAACGAAATGGGACCAGTGTCCATGGTAAATCTATGTGCCAACGTGTGAACAAGTGCATGGCTTTTCAAAAAAATCATCAGTGATAGTAAGTCAAATGGCCTCGGACAGCTCAGTGGTTGTGCACGCGCAAGGTCTAGGTTCGAGTCCATGAGTGTCTTGACAGTAAAGATGTAAAAAAAACACTGTTTTAGTGGACTCACATGATACGTGACCTGGAGACCACCTCGTCGTGCCGCGTGTTCCAGCCCATGTAATGTACACGATACTGTGTCTCTGTAGGACACGTCCAAGAAGCGGGTAAACTGCTCTCCTTCCCTCCACGAGCCACCAAACCCGGCTGGGGACGTATGTGTTTCAACACTTTGGCTTCATAAGCAACGCGATCGCCACACCGAACCCGAACACGGGAACCAATTGGAATAATCTGAAAATATGTGAAGCGGAATGGAGTTTTGAATGATTCATGTTGAGAGGGATCGAAAAAACCAAGCTCTATGAGCTACACAGTTGATGAATAAAAACCTACTGATGTCCTATGAGTGTGGGACTTAGCTGGCATGAATGAACTCAGAAAATATCGTGAACACTGAAGGCTAACCCTGATAGGACAAAGTGGAAAGTCTTGCCAGACCACCCTCCTCACCTGGTTCAGTTTGCTCATCTCGCAATTGTCGTTAAATCGGGCCAGGTCATCCGGCAATTGGAGGAACAGTGGTTGATGAGGAAAGTCGTGTTTCGTGCGTTCGGATTGAGAATTACTTTTGCATGAATCAGCAAAAGATGAAGACGTTGACAGTGGTGTCACAACTCGAGGCTCTGAGGTTGCATCGACCGTAGTTTTCACAGCCTTATCTTGTGTGGCGACAGCGGGTGTGTGTTTTGCCTTTGATTAGAAATAAACAGAGAAAAAGTCAGATTATAGTGCACAAACGGGTGAATACTACCTAATTGGTATCCAAAGGGAAGCTCACTTCTTTTGCCTTGCGATTAGCACGTGCACCCGACACATCCAGCGTCTTTCCTGATTGTTCTTTAGTGGACTGTTGCGAAGTAATCTGTTTGCGAACGGAACGTAATGGCGTTGCTGTCGTATCCAGGGCACTCGAAATCCAGTGGTCGGCTGGTGGTGAGGGGGTTCGACCAAGTACAGGCGGACTTAAGACTGGAGGCGAGCATTCAACTGCTGGTTCTGAGGTTTGTTCCGGTGGTGGTGCCTCGGAACAGGATACTACAGCTTCCTTCGCTGTGTGTGGCACCATCTTTGCTGCGTTGCCTTTGCTATCACTAGTTTTGGCCTCTGTCGTGGAGGGTTTCGGTGTGGATATAGTGACAGCCCGAGCGGAACCGATGAAGGACCGCATTGCACTGCCTGAGTTTGATGAGAGGTGTCGTGGTCGGGCCAGAGGTAGCTCATCGAGGTCTGTACCCAGCTTGCGACTTATGTCATCCAACGGGTAAAGGTACCTGGAACAATTTAAACAAAAAAATTAGGCTGATGGACCCGAATTAACACCAAATCAAGCGATTAGTGTTCAGCTGAGTTGAAGTGCTTGAATTTGCACATTCTAAATAAGGTGCAGCATTAAGATTGCGTCCTCGTCAGAAAACCAACGAGTCGAGTATCAACAAAGTAATTTTTCTCAGGTGAAACAACAAAACGGAGGAGCTAGAATATTGTGTACGTGTACATCGTGCAGATGTTCTGCGATTGTTTTGCCGCCCGTATGCGGTGGTTTGCGATGCACGGTACGAAGGAACTGCAGGGGTAACCGTTTATTTACACAGCAAATCGGGGGTATCTGAATGGTCATGTCAGATGGCTTCACTCATGATCGAAAGGCACTGAACCCTGTTGCTTGGTTGAGTGGGCGAGCTCGTAACCAATCGGAACGTTCTATCCATCGCTGCTTGGCCAATCAGGATATTTCTGGACAGCTGGAAAGATGCTTAAACCACGCGGTATACAAAACACTATTATAGCTCCCATCTCTCTCAATTTACGGTGTTCCCGTTGAGTGTGAGGCCCCCAAAACCCTCAACACATCCTACCAGACAGCGACTCGCCAAACTAATCACTAATCTAGATCTAGTATATGCTTAAAACAGGATATGAGAGCTTTTGTTGATCACCATGGCATTTTTGTATACTTGGCATTAAATTATGCGGAAGTCTGACGCTCGAATTCCACCATAAATGGATACGCGCTATCAATAAAGCCCTCTAGTTATACTCAGACCCCACCTATCTTTGAATAAGCTCAAGTTTGTATCACTCCCTCTGATAAGCAAACCTACGAGAAAGAACAATGGTCTGGTGAATGATGAAGTATGGATGGGACGTTGTCAACATTTTTCTGTTTCCACTTCATGGAAGAAGATTAGGATGGCTGTTGAGTGCTTCGATGTCTTAATCAACTGTACTTTTCCCCAGGTTTAAGCGATCGATGCTTATCTGCAACAGAAGTTGGGTCCCAAACCACAAAAGATCCTTCATTGTGACTTAGGCTACGGTGAATTACTCCTTTCCCCATGCCTTATCAAAACGATTCAACCCAGCTGCATCGTCCAGATCCCACTCGTTATCATCGACAAATATTAATGCATGTACTTGAAGCTGCATTGACTCTATGCTTTATATGCGTTCTAGCTAGCTGGAGAGTGAAACCCAAGGCAATAACCACCCAGAACCTAACTCTCAAAAGGTACTTGCTAGCTATCGCATTATCGTACGGTGCTTGCTCCAGGCCCTTGGTTTCTTTTGGACTCTCCAAAACTGTTGATTAACCGAACTTCGTTGAGTACTCTAGCATACTCGTTGGAACATATAAGTTCTTCCAACGATTAGTCTCATACGCAGACAAGCTTGGTATGGACAGGAGATCCAGATGAGGGTGATCAACGCGGTACGCCTAGAATATAATTTCTTTGCCAATTAATGACAGCAGGGATTCGCATGTTGTTTGTCAATTACCTTAGATGAAATATTACGTGGTTCCCTAAGGAATGCTAACTGCGGCGGACAAAGCTGAAGTTGTGACCTTGGAACAGTACTGCTTGCGCTAGTGAGCATCATTAAGGTCAACTGTAGCATAAAATGGTTCAGCCGTGCCTAGCTGCCATGCCATCCGAAAGGAACACGAGGGCTGTGATATTACCAAGATGTCCGGCCTAGACAGGGAAAGTTAAAATGCAGAGATCGGGTTCGAACCACGGACATTCCTTTCAGTAAATTCGCGCTCTAACCACTTAAGCCATCTCGCCCCCAATTGTAGCGTAGGTATGATAGCACACCGTCAGCAAGCAACACGACCTTCTAGGAGTTTTGTGTATACAAAGTAGAGTTATCATAAGTCGGTGAGTGCTGTGTGGTGGGGATATCGGTGTACGAAGTTGGAGAGAATGACAAGCGAATGAGCCTAATATTTTTCCCCACACTATATGCGGAACACAGTAGATCCAGCAGATCGACAAGAATGTTGGTCGGATGGACGGCACTACCACTCATTGGTATTTGTTCCCGTAACCATGCAATGGAAGATGCTTCACAGAGGCAAAGTGTGTAGCTTTAGAAGCACGAGACAAACACGGTGAGCTCTATAGCGGGTTAAAACGGACAGTGCACAGCAACTTTGGAAAAGAGGTTTGGGTTGAAGGCCGCGAACAAAACAAGTCTGCATAATACAAGTTCAAAGTGTTAACATAGAAAAACAAGAAACCTGCTACCGTAGTATCAAGCAGAAACATAAAGCTTACCGTTTGAATGCTGCCTGCAAGTTTCGTGGTCCAGCGGCAAAATTATGAGGCAGTCCAAGCTTCGAATAAATGTAGCCCCACTTGAGTTGAGCTGTGACACGATGAAAGCCCCCGTGAGCACGAACAAGCTACAAAAGTGTAAGACACAGAAGCACTTGAAGTTTAGCGGAAAAGGTGACAAACAACCGATGAAGGTAGTAATGTACAGGGCTAAATCTGAATGCTAATGTCAAGTCTCTTCTTCATAATCAAGGTATCCGACCTCTGCCTTTCGAATTCCCCTGTCTAGGTTTGGACAATCTGGCAGTATAACGGCCCTCATGCTCCCTTCTGGTAGCAGTTAGGCACCGAAAGGATGCTACACCTGAACGACGAAGCAAGGAATTTCCAAAGTTTTTAAAGATAACGGCGATTTTCCAAGCAATTATGGGATACAGAATAACGCTCAGACGTTGGTTGACTTGAACAGCCAACAAACTAGTCATAGTTTCCTTCCTGACGTTGTCCTGCCACTTTGCCGAATTTCTTTCTTGGTAGTAGAGATAAATTTACTCTCCGGAAGCAAGTATTGAACATACCGATTATATCGATGTTATATCTGCTGATTCGCCGGCTTGTGGTATCTGTTGCTGACCAGCTCCAATGCCTAGTGTCGGAGAGAAAAAGACTCACGGAAGGGAACACAATAGCTATACTCCAAAAAAGTGGTTGCGAGTGCGAAAAGTACAACGGCCTCAAGCTTTTTATTGGAAGGACACTTTCTGAACTTGGTCCAATGCTGACGCACGCGGTCTGGCTTTAGTACGAGGCAGCGACGTGCTGCATATTGCGGAGGCGTTGTCTGTCCTTGATCAACACTGACTCGCTGTCTGGGTTTGATGCAAGGCTGTGACGCGCTGCATATTGAGGGAGCGTTGACTGTCTGGTCAACACCCAGCGGAGCTGAGGGTCCCCGTAGATTCCGGGCATTCAGTGGTTGCTTTCAGGAAGCTGACCTTCCTGATAATCGATTATATCCACCAAGTGGCTGACTGTCATTTTTCGTGTGAAAATCAACGATTACAGTGTTTCGCTTGTACAAATTACAGGTCTAGCGGCAGCTACCCTGGATGACAATTCAAACAGGCAGATGATAGGCTGTTTTACTCAAGGTCATAACAGTAGGTTGAGATATTACCTAAGGACTTGGAGTATGGTTGTGCAAATTCCGAATAAACGTTAAACATGAAGTGCATGAGCTCAGACAGGCATGCAAGAGGTACAAGGAACTGTCGACGACTGCTTTGGAAATTTGTCTCAACTCGGAAGGAGCGGATCTTTTTTTTCGCAGTCGGACTGAAATCATTGTCCCTCGGTGACACATTTAAGGAGATGAGAAGAATCGAAAAGTAGGCAACTTGGTAACGTCACAACTGTTCGAGGGAAACTGACTGTTTCAAAATAGATACAAATCGATGAGTCACTTACAAAAAGTCCGAAACGCTTGCACATAAGGGCACGTCCATGCTGGCTAAGGCGAAGGAATGAAATACAACACAAAAGGGGAAATATCTATTCGAATCACTCTTGTTTTGACAGTCCTTATTTCTTACTACCACCACCATCCTGTCAGTTCAAATCATACAGTGGAACCATTGGATTAGAACTCCCCTCTTGTTGGAGCCCTGTCAAGTGATGTTGTCAGGGCGCGCCCAGACAGAAGAAAAAGCACATGTGCACAGAGGGACGCATCCCCAAGGTCACCATCGGTTCGACACGTCCGGAAAGTAGGTGAGTCGGCGGCTCCCACCAAACACGACCAGTGTAGTGGACCTGAGATTGTTCACGACCGGAACACCACCATTGGCTGTATGGAGCGAACAAGTGAACGGCCATATTTGGCCGTCTAGTCATCCTATATATTTACGCAGAGGCTCTGTACGTTTTTGTCCTGGCAATACAGCCGTGTCCGCAATTCTCTGTCTTCTCCCTATCGCGTAGTCTGGCGGGCGCAGCCGTAAACCCAATAGCTCGGCCACCGCACAAGACACAACAGATGTCAGACAGGGCTGTCCCCTTTCACCTTTCCTCTTCAACTTTGTCATTGATACGATCACTGAAGACTCACTGTCAGCCTCTGGGGGCGAGATGGCTCGAGTGGTTAGAGCGCGAATTTACTGACCAGAAGGTCCATGGTTCAAACCCGACCACTGCCTCTCGATTTCCCCTGTCCAGGTTTGGGCAACCTGGCAACATTCCAGCCCTCGTGCTGACAGTGTCTAATGTTGGGAGGTCCAATGATTTAAAAAAAATCACACTTGTAACAATCCAGCGCAGTCAAGTCGAATTTCGACTTCCTAAACATGATATAAGAAAACAAGAAGCGAAATAGTGTCCAAACCGATCAACTAAAAGAAAGTAAATTCGCGCTCTAACCGCTGAGCCATTTCGATCAGCTGGGTATTGACCCACATGTAATGATAATAATAATAAAAACAATAAAGGTTAGATGTAACACCTTTTCGGTTCCCAGATGCCATGCTAGCCGAGAGCAGTGCGAGGGTGCCAGGTTGCCCAAGCCTATAAAGGAGCAATTGAGATGACGAGGTTGGGCCCTAACTACGGACCTTTCGGTCGGTAAGTTCGTACCCTGACAACTGAGCTAGCTGGAGCTCTAGCATCTGGAGGAGCACAAACATTTCGAAGCGTTTCACATTGTCTCTCACACCTCTGTCGCTGGAATAAAAGAAACATAATACATGGATCCACATTAAGACAGATGAAGAACAGAACACCTCGTGTTTTACGGATATCGTAGAGGGCTGTGAAAAATCCATCGTAGTACAACTCTGAGGCAAACTGGGTTGCTTCTGTACTTTAACGGTAACTGGAACGAAAACCATTTGTAAATGGAGACCAAAGCAATCCTACATGGGGATCCTTCGGGATCATTGTAGAGTTTATACGTCCTGTGGAATCAAGGACATACCTACATTCTTAACAAGTGCTGTGTATTTATACGTTCAACAGTATTGTGTTATGTGCTCTGACAACGCACTTCCACGGTGGGTGAGGAACGGTAAATCAACAGTGCGAACATAGGATCCCACATTCAGTCAAATTAACTAGACTGTTCCCTGCCCATGGGTTAATTTCTTCAATAGGACGCGGTTTATCACCTCTTTGTCATGCTGCTGAAGTGTCCCCTACAGAGACTTTTAATACAATCTCAGCCATTTCGGGGGGAAGTGCCTGAGCCAGAAAAGAGGACTACCTTGAAAGGATCTTCTAAGTATCCTGACCATCGATGGCGGATTCAGAGTACGCGCGCTATAGAATTCGTCTGTATACAAAAGCTCCGCAAGGCGAAACCTCAGCGGGCAGCATAAACACTGACACACAGTAGTTAGAATTTCCTAAATAGAAACGGTGAACTCGCCTTATATAGTTTATACAAATCCAAGTCCTTATTTGCCAGACTAGGGGCCTTGTTGATGGGAGCACCGCCCTCATCCATAAAACGGTATAGTTGGGCAATCCAACGATCTCGAGCTTCGAAGTCCACAGATGATGACGAGTCAGAATCGGATGGAGACGAGCTGCTGGAGCTCTCTTCCTCTCTTTCTGAAGACTCGGAATGTAGGGCCAAGTCAGAGTCGGAAGAGGCCGTGTTATCGGAGTAATCAGACTCGCTCAATTTGTTGCGATCAGCTGCACGCCTTCTGGTTTTGTTGACCTGCTTTCCCAATAACTTTCGCTTATCCTTAGATAGCTTTGGTGAACTGGAACGGCTCGAATTAGATGAGCCAGACTTCTTCGCTGAGCTCTTAAGTTTCGGACGCTTCGCCTCCAGTTTTCTGGCTACACGCGAAGTAATTGCACCATCAGAAGGTCTGGAACGCTTACGGATATCAATTGCTTTCCCCTTGCTGTCCGTGACCTTTTTGGGAGTTGAAGTATTTTGCCGAACTGAAAAACGATTTCGACTGATACCGACTGAACTTGTAGGAGTCTGCACGGCAGCATCTTCGTCCGAAGAGTCCCAGGAGACCTGTGAACAAGAGGGTTTCTTTTTGGATTTGGATTTGACAGCTTCCGTAGAACGGACACTCTCAGAAAGAGAAGCCTTATACTGTCGCTTAGTGGCACGCCAATTTTTCGTACCGAGAAGAGTTTGCATAGCTGTCTCACCCCAGGGTGCAGGTAGTTCATATCTGTCTAACCAAAGAAGTGCTCTTTCGAACGCATTTCGAAGTGACGGGTGCGAATGAGCAAGTTCCACAGCGGAAGGTCGCTTGAGGCGTTTCATGTAGCACAAAGGAACTGGGAAAAAACGATTGTCTTTGAAGGAGCGAACAAGAAGATTGGGTACTTTGGCCAACTTTCCAGAACCCGGTAGTCGAAGATCTATGCTTGGCATTGCCGAGGGTAATACAACCAAAGCGGGTGTGAACCGACGACGGGCCAGTGCTTCGGAGGAACTAACAGAAACGTTTCCAGTACTATTTGAAGGTGAGGGGATGGTATCTGGAAGGAAAGATAGCATATTTAAGTAACTTCTGTCGAACTTGAACCAAAACGGAAATCCAGCACAAAATAAACCAACAAACCTTTATGACTGAGAGGCATATTGACCAGGACTAATCGACCAATCAGCCGCTGATACGGCACACTCAGACGACACTCGGGTTTGTTCGATGATCGTTCCTCAGTCGCTAAACTCTGAGAAGCCACATGTGACTCGCTCAACAGTGAGGAATCAGGCTCCGGATGGAGTTCCGGAGCAGAACCCGTACTGGCACCTGGACAATGATCTTCGGATAGAACGCTTGGCGACTTTGTGTCCAAGATAGGACACCCAGATGTCTCGGACACCTTTGAAATGGCCTTCCGTTTACGTTCATCATCATCCTGTTCTTCGCTGCTACATTCATCCTCATCCTCCTCATTAGCATCATCTTCGCTGTAAGAAACCGATTGGTAGAGGAGAGTTAGCGAGGTGATTAAGAGAAATAGGCTAACAAGTCGGTTAATTTGGTCAAACGAAGCTTACTTTGATCGATGCTTTTTCCGATCGATTACCGGTTGTCGGAACTGCTCGGGGTTGGTCAGAGGGAGTGAATCGAGGCTCTGTGAGTACGACACGGGAAAGAATGGGCAATATTATAGCAAGAGATTTCCGAAATATTGCAATTTGCCAGGATACACAAGAAAAAATCAAACGCATTGACTTAAAATCTTTTTCCGCATTGGATATCTAGACCGTGGCATCCCGGTTAGATAAAGTGGGTCTCACCAAGGATTACTATCATAGGTGAGTGGAATCAATGAATCCGTCGACGATGATTTACTGTAGCACATGAAAGCAACTGGCGGAAGAGATTAGTGTGAAAGATAAACGTTGGTGAACTTAATGGGTGACTAGTACCTGTCGAATCCGGCATACTGAGGCGGATGAAGTCAAAGAAGCATAGTTAATTTGGTGTTCAGCATCCAGCATTCGAGAAACTCATTCTGAAGGCGGGATTTCTTCCTGTATGGGGGAAGCTGCTGCTGAAAGCTACAACAGACACCACAAAGTTCACGATCCATGGTTATGTCTGACTGGCTGTTAGTGCCCATATCGCGTCATCGTACCGAAGTCGACCGTTCGACCCCAACTTGAACGGACCATTAAGACAGCAGTAGAACCCCCGGCAGAAACGCAGTCGTTAAACGGAGAGGCGAGAAGTGTTTTTTTACGTTTCTGCAAAGAGGTTCAACATCTTTCTCGCAGTCTACATTGTCAGTCGGACGGGTTCAGAGATAACACAGTCACTCCGATTGCCAAATTTGGTACTATCAGTGGTCTGTGTGTGAATAAGAGAGAGATACTGGTATGGGGCTTCGCTCATACATCGTATCTCTAACGAAGCTCACCTTGTAACCCAAAACGACTCTGAAGTTCGTACAATCTGGCTAAGTGGTGTCACAACTTCCAAACACAGTACAGTGTAGCTTTATAATGGTGAAAACAGCGGGTACTTTTGGTCGCCTCCTCACCTCCTCAAGCTATTGTTAAAAAAGTATCATTGAATGAATTCTCATGGGTCCGGCAGTATCAGCGAGGGTTCACTCACCCCCACATCGTCTGCACGATGAATGCCCACGAATCTCCCTGTTTAAAATTGACAGATTGACGAAAATGCCGAAGTCAATTACATTTTATCCACAATTAGAATCGATGGCTCAAGCTGCTCACTGATGACAAATGGATCTGTTTGTCCAGTATGGGAGGAAGTGAAAGCTACGTAGTTTTGATAAGAGACCGCTACTGACTGAGCCACGTAGCCATATCTGTCAGGGTCATTGACCATTGATTTGTCTCACCCCGGGGTCCTCATCTGGAGAAACGGCAATTACCAACGCGAATGAGCTGACTGGTGAGGGCTTCCACACTTTGTTGCCAAGTCATGGACTAACCGCCTTCCAATCATCCCCACCTGACACAAGGCTGGGCGAAAAAGGCTCTACAGGGCGAACGGTGTCCTGGCATACAAAGTAAATGGCCTAACAAGCGTAACCTGTGAAATGCGGTCAGATGATCTATCAAAAGAGGATGAGCTCTTCAGAAAACCATCTCACGTACCTTAGGATTACTGGTCTGATGTTCCCGCCAGACCAACGCAATCTTTCGAAGGCATTGACGATCAAACACACAGAATCCCTGAAGATCTTCCGCATGCAGCAGCCAAATCCGACCGCGGCACTGTACAATCAAGCTGGTGTCACGTCGGTGCCACAAATGTCTCAGGTTAGCGAACACTACCCTGGACTTTCCAATTTGGGAGGTGATTAAGTCTTTCGCCAGTCCACTATGACATATGCAGCTGCTCAGATAGATAAACTTATCTACCACATCGATCGATCAACCTGCCAACATGAGATTTGGGTTTGGTCGCACCCAGCTCATTTCAGACACCCTCCAACATACAGACACACAAGAATTCCTATCCCTCCGGGAGGGCGGTTGAGAGGATCGAAGCCTGGTGAAACCTGCACCAACCGTGGCGACGGTTTCGAATACCTTGGACCTGGACACTCGTTTGCCATATCTAGCTCAAGGTCACACCTTAACTCCCACAGCGGATCCATATTTCATCATGCGTAGTTCCAATCAACGAATACCAAGCCCTGCACATCCTGCCACAGCAGCCTCTGGATCATCAGAGGTGCGCAGCCGGAAGCGACAGGAGACTGACGGAGCGGTTAGCTCAATCACTGAGCTTGTATCTTGAATTCTCGTTTCTGGGACACAGCACACATCAATGACAAGCAAGTCCAATGTGAGTGCACCTCTTTGCCTTGCTTGCTTCAGAGTGCGGACATTGAACGCGGCCAAATAGACTGGGTGTCGAGGCTTGAAGATTGATTTGGAGATACCTGAGGATGTCGGCGCCATGTGACGAGCACGCGTTGCGCGCAAAACCTATGCATGACGAACGGTGTTATCAGTCCTAAGTGATGGGTCCACAAGAGGAGAGTTATTAATGGGATGGGGAGAGGAGGAAGAAAGAGTACGTGAAAGAGAAAGAAGGGAGGCGTCAGCAGCAGCCTGTTTTCGCTTACCTGCTCTGCTGTATGCTGCGAGTAAGGTGACCCGGCTGATGGCACCACATGACGACCGATGTGGCATGAGAGGATTGTTAGTTGTAATTGTCATGGTTGTACGTGGGCTGGGGTACCGTCAGGGCGCCCAGACCCCGAAAACAGGATGATTAGGGTCCTCAACCAAAGTCTCTGGCCCAAAAGCCTAACCGCAAGGCAGCGGGTTTTGGCGGGAAATGCAAATGCATTACCATTTCTACGGGACAAGTCGCCACATTTTCCAACCCCCAACCTGGAGGGCCAGGAAACTGTTTGTCAGACCTCTAACCATGGACCAACTTGATATGAGAGACTCTGTGAGTGTCGCGGGGACACCTTCCAGTCTAGCTCAATGGGTCACTGAGGCGCGCAAACCGTCAGACCACGGTAGGGTCCAGTCCCTCGTCACGGCTCCGATCTTGTACAAGCTCAGAACCATTGTATCCAAAAAAATCAACGCGAATACGAAAACGCATACGCAAAAAGAAACGGACGTGTGAAGAACAAAACGCCTGAATCGACCGTGAAATTAAGTTTGTACTTTAAGAAACGGGCAAACTTACCTCACTTTCTTTGAAATGCCGTTCCCCTTTGAGGACTAATTGCGTACGCCGAAGGGTTCGTTTATCGCCATCATCAAATACTGTACAATATGAAGCAAATTTAAGAAAAAGCAAAAAATAAAACGTGAATTTGTTACAAGAAATGAAGGATTATACTGGGCAACACACCGATAGGACTAGGGTTGTCGAATTCGCGGCACGCCCCTGATATTATGTTCAATTAGGAGATTACAGCTCTCCGAAAAGGGACAATGATCGTATCAACAAGGGACGAGACATATTAACTAACGGAAGCACCTTGAAATCACTGACCGTCCAACTACCCAAACCACGCCATCGCTCAGTCGTCTCAGTATCCTCATCGTGAAGCACGGTATGTTTTCGGCTGTCAATGTATTACTCGCTGACAGTAGGATAAATAGGGGGTGACCGCTTGCAGGAGGTTGGTTGGGATCACACTGATGATTTTGAGGGATCGGAATGAATATGACATGGTCTATTTCCGGTTGCAAGGGGATCAAACAGTCACACAACGAGGAAGAGTGGTGCAAGAAGGCCACTATTTAAGTAACTGATCTGTTTCGCTTACAGTCTCTGGTCACCTATGTGTGTCAACACGGGATGCGACAGTAACCAGGGCTGTTGATGTAACAACAGCCAAGAAATACGCACACATGAAAGGTACTGGCACGATGTTAAATCCTTTATTCATTGGCTATCACAACACTATCTTAACAGCATGCGATTCCAAAAATACGTTTCAACCTGGTATGTTTATTAACTTTAAACAAAAAGCTTCAGAGTTCCGACAGCGTCAGAACTAGTACCGTACAAGTCGCCAAAATCATGTACGAAAAACAAAACCACATCAGCAATGCCGTCTACGAATATAGGGAAAGTATACTTCTTCTAACCACCCATCCATCCATCGTTCAGCTGTAACACCCTTCCGGTGCCTAGCTGCCATGCCACCCGGAGGAAGCACGAGGGCTGGGATACTGCCAAGTCCCCCAAGCCTAGAGAGGGGAAGTCGAGTGGGAGAGGTCGGGTTGGAACCACGGACCTTCCGGTCAGTAAATTCGCGCTCTAAACACTTGGGCCATCTCACCCCAACCATCGCAGAAAGAACAATAGTTAATGATGGGAAAATGAAGCGGAAACAGGCCTAGTGAAAGAATGTTCAGCGAGTAGGGCTGTATCAACTATTGGAAAGACATCAAGACAACGAAAAAACGGAAACAAAGATCACACCCACCAACTGTATACAAACTAGTATCCACTACCCGTAGGACGGTTCCAACACGTTCGACCGTTGGCAAAGGGCTGCTAAGACGGTTGTCTGTCGAAGTTACGCGTACCGTCACTTCGCTACCGGGAGTGGGTTCACCTGAGACCAAGGCGTTCTCATCCACTGAAACAATGCCCTGCAGCACAGAAGAGAAATGCATTCGTCACTATCCGCCAGCAACTGCTAGTGTTTGGTAAAAAGCTACAAGGATTTACAGAGAAACTGAACATGGAGAGTAGAAAACAGGAAGGAAATGAGCCAGTGGTGAACTAGTCTCAGGTAACAGGATACTTACTAATTAAACCATTTGGATGGAGATTGACTGTAAGGATGCGATTTACATCCGTTCGTACGTTTGTTTTCGTCAGGCACAAAAAGAGCCGCTGACCACTGGTCGTCTTACAATCGTTCAGCTGTAACACCCTTTCGGTGCCTAGCTGCCATGCCACCCGGAGGTTGCACGAGGGCTGGGATATTGCCAGATTGCCCAGGCATAGACAGGGGAAGTCGAGAGTCAGAGGTTCGAACCACGGATCTTCCGGTCAGTGAATTCGCGCTCTAATCACTTGGACCATCTCGCCCCACTGACCGCTGGACTGAATGGCGGTCACGTCAAACGCACCCGGGCTACCCTACCATCCTCATCTTACTTTTTCGTTCGCAGGTATACGAATTAGATATGAAGAATACCACTTCGAACGATACAAAACTGCCATCGGAAAGGAGAAAACTCGGTCTAAAGGATGAAACGCTAGCTAGTCTGAACTAGAACCTCATTAACTCAGTTATATGGGGGGAATTAATTATCCAAAAGCAAAGCCAAACCATTTGACTGTGATCAAGGTGAGAGGGTTCACGTAAACCAACTTTCGAGACGAAACATGTAAAACGGCTCCAGAGTGATCAAAATACCCCGCAAGCACACATCGACTAAAATAACATTCAGAACGTTTTGGAACAAAGTTACCAAGCCGACCTAAACGACGAAAAATAAACAAATGGGACTCGAAATTGTGTCAGTGAATTGCCACCGCTGTTGTTCACTTGCTACGGACCCACTCAAAAAGTGTTATCTTGGGCGATCACCACCTACTTTGCGCTGTAATGCAAAATTAGGTTACTTTGCTACTATTCGGGCTTACTTATCTGTAAACTGTTCTGCAAGACAGACAAGTCGATGTATCATGTCGCACTGCTGAAGCTTCTCGATTGTTATCCCTGCTAGGTTGATACAGTTGAGCAAAGCGGCAGTGCATCATCAGTAGTTGAGTTCATAAAACAAAGGTTTTGTTCGAGGATAGTGACAAACATCTTGGCCTAGTTTGAGCAGTATAAGATTTCCCCCAGGAAGTAAAATACGGCTATACAGAACCAGGGTAAGGATGTCCCCAACTCATTCCGGTTGGGATTATTTAACTAAATGTATGAACGTGGTGGGTTGTGTGACTGCACGAAAATGTGGACTGATGCCAGACACACACGTCACTTGACAAGTTAACTCAAGGCCTGTTACAATCTTGTTGTGGCAGGAAAGGCTCACTTAAATTATTTTCTATGGGGCGCACCAAAGCGAGTCAGTCTACCAATTTAACTCGGGTGACTGTGTATCTCCTGGTTATATCGTCTAACCAGCTATACCTTGTGCAAGGTTTCAGAGCGAACGTACGCTACCAATATTATCGAGGCGTATCTTAATCCTTCAGACAATGGTTAGACCCGACTGGCTTTGGAGGGATTGAGCCGGTGAACCTTAGATCTCTGCAAGTTACGTATATACTAAAAGGTTAGAAACTAGACAATGTTCAGTGACCACGATCGGCAAACTATGAACTGACTATACTAGAAAGGTAGTAGGAGAGCATTCAACGTCCATCGTATTCCATCAACAGGGGAACTATAAGGGGGTTCAAGATATCCAACCTCCTTTTGTGGTTCGGATGTACAAGGAGTTACAATCTACGGTGCAGGCGGCTGGATTCTTCTTAGTAATGTTTCGATTTGGAGTCCTGAAACAAGAAGGCGATGATAGGCAGCACGCAAGAAAAAAGTAGTAGCCTGTTGTGAACTACATGAAAAGGTCATGCAAGGCCTTCAGTGACATAGTCAAATAAAGTACACGGCGTCACGTAAGTTCGAATTCCCTATGAATATGAGATGCACTTCCAATCGTATTCCAGTAGCAGAGTAAGCAGTCACTGGTGAATAGTTTGTCAATGTGCACAGCAAGTAATGGAAGGAATCACAAAGTATCCCTTTCACAACGCCCTTACAAAAATGGCATAAAAATTCAACCAAAAATATGTGACTGCATGATTAGAGTGAAATTAATGACACGTTGAATGAAACTTGAAAGATTCTGTGAGTTGTGCATAACGGCTTGCAGGGAGAATGAAAAGGGATAGCTAACCACAAATCCAAGTGGATGCGATGAGAACTGCCACACCATAAAACAGGTGGACCAATTACCTTTGCTCCCTTCAGCTGGATACGGAGGCGAAACCTTAGAAGCACATCATCAACCGTAGCCTCACAATAGGCACCTCGGTATTTGGCACTCACAGCCGTTCCATTTGTCAGAAATATAACTGGACCACAGTTCTTCGGACCATCATCAGTGGTACTTTCAGATAGCAAGAGGGCTCCTGCAGTGTTGGTGTCGGTCATTTCAGGGAGCTGGAAGCAAGAATGTCATGGATGATAGGCTTCGCAAAAAGTGTGGTTAACGAAGTACGGACACATCATCCTCACAGATAGTATCATCAGTGTTGACAGTGACGCTTCACTGCGATCACAAAGTCTAGTTATATTTAAAGCCTTAAATTGGAAAGAGTAGAATGGATGGGGGAAGAACATGGTGCTGATCTATCTTCAGCATTCAGAAGCACCTACACATCCAAGCACTTCATCAGAGAATCTGGAAAGAAACTGATGGCATGGAATCCACTGATATAGAGGGGCCACCATTTCTTGTACTACCTCCAGGAAGCGCAGGGGAGATTACTGGGACTACATTCTGGAGAGAGAACCCCAACAAACGCAAACTCTTCGGAATCTCTTTCATACCCTTCTGCCAAGTAACAATTTGTCCATCTCGAAGTTTGGCATTCTGAAAGAAGTACGGGGGCAGCACTTTTCAAGGTAGTTTCAATACATGCAGCATATAGCCGAGGCACTGTAGATGGTTTTCCAGCTGTTTCATGCGACTGGAGTGCCGGGAGACTGAAGACGCCTCACATAAAATGTCTGCAGAGTCCATTCTCGCAACCATACAATCAAGCAATCCATTCAAGAAATTTATTAGTTATAAACCGTGTACCATTGGTTCCAGCTGCTACCGGAAAACGGGAATGTGGGACGTACAACCAAGCCTTGGAGGCGAAGGCATGTTCGGTTTGTACGGAAATTGGGTAGCTACGCATCGAAGGTGATAGCTTTGATGCACGAGCGCCAGTGACTGCGCCATCGGGCTATTTCTGCCAATGTCATTAACTATGGGTGATTTGAGTCCCAGTGTCCCCATCCAGGGAGGCGGCAGTAGCCCACCCGATTAAGCTGACTGGTTAGTGTTTTCGTACTTCGTTGCCAGGTCATACAGTGTCCACTTCCGGATCGCTTTCACTCAGTACAGGGCTGGAAAAAAGCTCTGTGAGGCAGACGGTCTTCTGGCAAGCGGAGTAAATGTCCCAATCAGCGCAGCCTATAAAGCGTGAGTAATTCATCTATCGCGGGAGGGTTCCTTCTTCCTAAGACCACCTGGCGTACCTCAGCATCACAAATTCTATGTTCCCACCAGACCTGACCAATGCTTCAGAGGCACCGATGACCAAACACTGATATCTTCCGTATATCCTCTGCGCGTATGGACCATGTCTCTGATCCATAGAGTAGTATGGACCGCACTACCGCAGTGTAAACTTTCCCCTTGACAGACAAGCTCACGTCTCTTCGGTGCCATAGGTGTCGAAGACTTATACAGCTTCCCAGGTAAACAAATTTATCTACAATGAACTGTGGGTTCGATCCCACCTAGTCTTGTAGCAGCACTTTACACCTTGCCGGTGTGAAGCGCATGCCAAACCGTGCGGCAGAGTTATTTAGGTTACTTAAAACCGTCCGCATTTGGGAAGGATCTGAACCAAGCAGAGCAATACCGTCTGCATACTCAATGTCTGTGAGGGGTCGTCCTGGGGTATTTCAACTCCCCAGGTTTCAGAGGCAGGTAGAGAAATTTCAAGCAGCATAACAAAGTCGAAGAGGAAAGGGGAAAGAGGACAGCCTTGTCTTACACCACTGGACGTGGTGAACTCAGGCGAAAGCTTGCCGTACGCGCCCACAGGAGTTAGCACACAATGACCTCATAAAAAAGAAATTTTGAAGGGACACCTTTGATTGCCAGACAGTGCCACAGTTGCTGACGATCGACAGAATTAAAAGCAGCTTTCAAATCCATAAAAAGACCAACGTGGGACGTCTGAGGAAGTGGCACTGTTCAAGAATTTATCTCAAATCAAAGATATGGTCGATGCATCCTTCTTACACCACTGGACGTGGTGAACTCAGGCGAAAGCTTGCCGTATACTCGTACGCGCCCGCAGGAGTTCGCATACAATACCCTCATAAAAAAAAGAAATTTTGAAGGGACACCTTTGATTGCCAGACAGTGCCACAGTTGCTGACGATCGACAGAATTAAAAGCAGCTTTCAAATCCATAAAAAGACCAACGTGGGACGTCTGAGGAAGTGGCACTGTTCAAGAATTTATCTCAAATCAAAGATATGGTCGATGCATCCTCGGTCTGAGCGAATTAAAGCTTGATTCTCACGAATCTGTCACTCCCGATAGTCCATCAATCTGCGCAAAATAATTCCAGAGAGTGTCCGAGGTTTTTCGTCTTCTTACTATCCGCTGTGCTATGAAACTGGATCAACCAACATAGCTGGGGATAGAGTATTGCCACGATCCGCATATCATATTGTTTTGCTCGCAGCGTGATCGAACCGTAACATAATTGGCGACCACGCCAGGATGGTTACCACACACAGAGTAGACCTACCACAGAGATCCTGGCTTTACATATTTGCATAAAGGCCTCAGAGCTAGCACGTTGTTCATTCACACACGGTAGCCGCAGCCCCAGATACAGCAACCTCTGCACACGCTCACCAGCTGAACGCACCACACCACTAGCACCGGCCGGTTCACGTAGGCCATGGTACACCGGGGACGGTGTTCTTCAAAAAGGAGGCCAGTGTAGTATACGGTGTCTGTCAGTTTGATTGATTCATATGTAAGTATTGGTGATGTGCAACCTTGCTTACTGGGCTTTGGCTCATGAGCTTTGTTTCTGTTTTCCA
>NW_008752126.1:201033-201420 GCF_000715545.1 Opisthorchis viverrini
CCGAACTTCAACGGTTGGAAGAACAAGGCGTTCTGTCCCCTGTATCCTACTCTGCCTGGGCAACGCCGATCGTTGTGGTGAAGAAACCTAACGGTGACATCCGCATATTCGCCGACCTCTCAATCGGCCTACATGCAGCTCTCCAGCAGCACCACTATCCACTTCCAGTACCTGACGATTCATTCACTGTTCTGAACGGCGGGAAGTTCTTCGCCAAAATCGACCTTGCTGAAGCATACCTTCAAGTTGAGGTCGCACCAGAATCACGCCCACTACTGACAATCAACACACATCGCGGGTTGTATCAATAAAACCGTCTTCCGTTTGGCGTCAAAACCTCCCCAGCAATTTCCCAACAATTGATGGACACCATCCTTTCTGGCATTC
>NW_008752126.1:208774-213342 GCF_000715545.1 Opisthorchis viverrini
CTGCGAGTACCCTTTTTGAAAATGGGTACCACTATCGATTCACCCCAGTTGATTGGGACGGTCTCCTTCTCCCAGATAAACCCAAATAGGCTAGACAGGCACTGGCTGAGGAATCCATCGTCATCCTTGGAAATGGCAGGTGTAAGGTCGTCAGGACCAGCAGCACGATGACGCTTGAGTAGAGAAATACATTCGGACAATGAAGGCAGCTGAAGGCGGCTCCGTATTTACAGTCCACCTTTCTGTTGAAGGCCGGGTTTCTAGATTGGAGGTAGCAGATGGCCGGCTGAGTTGCTGCTCGAAGTACGTTACCCAGAGGTCCAAACGTCCTGCTTTGTTGCATATCAGGGAGCCATTCTGGTCCCTGATTATTACGCTGACAAGAGGTTCCGAGTACCAAAGGCCGGGTTTCTAGATTGGAGGTAGCAGATGGCCGGCTGAGTTGCTGCTCGAAGTACTGTACCCAGAGGTCCAAACGTCCTGCTTTGTTGCATATCAGGGAGCCATTCTGGTCCCTGATTATTACGCTGACAAGAGGTTTCCGAGTACCAGTCAAACGAATCAAGTGTAACCGTTTGAGCACGTTTCCAACATTCTTTGCATCTTCCATTTCTTCGGGATTTCGGGTTTACCAAGCTTCTCGGTCTGCGCGGACACTCAGCTTCACCTGGCGTCAGATGATGCGCCGAGTGGAGTTAAGGTGGCGACCAGGTGGGATCTGTCGCCGGGTCTCCAGAAAAGACACAGTTCTATCAGAGATCCAATGCTTGGATGAGGTTGGCTGGGTTGTACCGCAAGCAGACGCTCCTGCTTTGAGTAAGGGGTTGGATATTTTTTCCCAGTGACCGTTTATATCCGACACCGCACCGTCCGGCAGGCATTCGAGGAGCTGTTTCTGATAGTTCGTTTGGTTTTCTGGGTCAACTAGCTTTTCAATGGCTAAGCGAGGTGTGCGCGATTTGGGTACACCTGAAAAGCGCAGTGAAAAGCAGCAGCATACAAGTGCATGAGCGGAGTCCACGCTGGTGTTCCAGAAGGAGCGGCAGGCGGTGATCGACCCTCGCCACCGATAACTGACGGCGAAGTGGTTCATATGGATTCAACGCTGGCTTGTTGGTGAGCACCACGTTGTCAAGCAATTTCCGATGTTCCGGAAATTCGTACTGAAAAAGAACAGTCTATGATCGGCACAAATCTGAAGTAAGTGGTCTCTGTTGTCCGTGCGTCTTGTGTCCAAACCAAGACGACCACCCAATCGGGCCTCAGCAGCGCTTAGTCTACCTACATGGGCGTTCATATCACCAGCAACCACAACGATGTCTGAGCTTTTAGCCTGCTGTAGAAGGGCAGCTAGTGCGTCATAGAAACTGTCCTTGGCAGATTCAAATCTATAGTCAGTTGGGGCGTAAGCAGACACGGTAAACAAGGTGCGATGAACTTCACTTCCTCTAGATTCTCTCACAGACGTTGCCAAACGAACAGCACAGAGGCGCCTAGACAGGGTAGGTCGAAAGGTCGAGTTCGAACTTCGGACCTTCGACGCTCTAACCACCAATCCATCTCGCTAGGCTGGCATAGATAACCCACGGGAGGACCGGCATTCAAACTGAATCATATGTTTATATGCAGTGGAACTCATGGAGACACAGGGAACGGACCGTACAGGTTAGAGGGTGTCTGACAGATTTGGGGGCCTTACGTATTATGTTTGAGCTGGATTGTGCTCAAGAGTATTCCGTTGAGATGTTCGAGATGCCCGTTCCCTTGTGGATTATAAGCCGTTGTTCGGCTGGTAAAAACCCCTCTGCCGTGTAGGAATGTTGATGGTTAGCCCGATATGATGAGAAGTACCAAACAAAGAGAACAATTCGTACAGACATTTAATGAGGGCAGGTGCACATGTGTTTACACAGGGGAATGGAAACGCAAGAAGAGAAGGCGCATCAAAGATGGTAAGGAAACAGCGGCTGAGTAACACAAGACAAAGGCCCTTTAAAGCCGATGCTAAGTCGTTCGAATGTGTGAGTTGATTAGATGATCGTAGTAGTAGTTTGTAGAGTTGCGGTTTGACGGCCGCACAAACCGTAAATTTTGAAGTGGTCTTTGACATCTTGAAGGGAAAACGCAGATTTTTAGGAAGAAAAAAGTCATGCAAGTGAGTAATCCCGGGATGGCACAATGAACCATAAAGTACCTTAACTTAATGCCGATCACGTTGGTGCATAAGTAACTGGATAAGGCGTCAGCCACCAGGTTGTCTTTCTCAGGTCTATAGATGAGTTGAATGGGGGCAGTTCAATTTCCCATAATTGGATTTCATCGTTTTCACCCTGACTTTCTGCGACACACTGCAAACTGCACATAAAATAAACCAACCGCTGGTCAGTGGTAAGGTTGAGATGTTTCCATTTGCAAACAAACTCAAGGACAGCGATTTTTCACTCAGTGTCACTGTTCTAAAAAAGAATGCCACCGATCGGCTGCTTTTTTTATCCCATACCACGTTGGAAGCACCTGTTCTCGTCTGATCACCCAAGTTAAGCCACATTGGGCCTGGATAGAACCAACGGAGATTCATAACTGCCAGAAATTCCTGCATCATTGGTGATCTGAGGTGATAATCCGTTTACTTTTATGTCCATCACCATGCGGGACAAAAAGCTTTTTGTTGCAGCAGCCAACCGAGTGGACAAGAGAGAATCAATAGCTCGGTTTAAGTGACATTCTGTAGATTTCGATCGATAAACATGCCGAAAATGGTCGGTTTAAGGTGGCTGAAATGAACACAAGAAGGACGAGAGATAAGGTGTGAAACCAGGGGGGTTGGGTTTGACCGGGTAACTGTCTTGTAAAGTCGATGCAGCCGTGAAAAACAATGTCGGTTGGTTGACCAAGAAGTACTGACATTGTGATCCTTGTGGGCGATATTAATGCCCAAGTCGATCATGCGAACCTCCTGGAAGCACATCTGAGCAGTTAAAAAGAGTCGATTCTTGTCGCACAGACAATGGAGAGCAACTCCTTCAGTTGTGTACTGGTCATGAACTGTTTCTGGCCAGCCCAGACTTTCAGTATGAACGTTCGCATCACGTAGCCTAGTGGCCAAGTGTAAATAGACCCATGACCCAGTCAGATCACGTGGCCAACCGTGAAAAGCCACAATTCAGAACTGCCGTTAAATTGTGGAACACAACTTGATTCCGATCACGCCGGGGAGCGAACACGCCTGGCAGTTCGCTTCATTCCAGCCGCCCTCCCCTCGTCATACTCTGGAACAGTGTTAATGATTCCAAAAACTATCAACCAACAATGGTCTTTCTTGACTTGAAGGCTGCCCGTGACTCAGTGAGACACTATGGTGGTGCCTATGGATCAAAGGTGTGCCCCCTACAGCACTTGATCCTTTTAGGGCACTATACGGACCTGTCAAGGTCTACGGAATACTTTTGCCTGGATTCACTACACATAGTGGCGTCAGACGAGGTTGTTCACTTTCGCTCATGAGCCAAAGCCCAGTAAGCAAGGTTGTACATCACCAATACTTACATATGAACCAATCAAAACGAGACACCGTATACTACACCTTCAACTTCGTCAACGATAGGATTGTGGAACACACCCCACACGCCTGTGGGATCGAAACGCACCCATGACATTCACTCATTGACATCGACTACGCAGACGACATAGACCTCCTTGGATCTAACGCTGTCATAATGCAAACAGCGCTAAATTATCTGAATGCTGGATCGTGCTTTTGTATGCGTTTCGCATCCCAAAAATGAAAAATGCCGATGCGCGGCCTAGGCCCACCAGCTGGTGGGCGGATAAACCGATTGAGGTAGTATGCGAAGTTGTCCATTTATACCGTTGTATTGGCCCCGGTGGTCCAGCCAAAGTTGACAGTTCCTCCCGGACTGCGGAGGTCAGAGGAGCTTTTGTGAACCTGAAAAACCTGTGACGTACGCGCGATACAATTTATTTTAACGGGGCCCAGATTATCACGCTACGATGCGCACCACTTTCACATGGGTTAAAAACCTGTTGCTTCCCGCTGAAAACGTCAAAAACCAACTTTCAGCGTTTCGCCATTGATATCTGCGGGTCATTGCCCGAGTCTGTTGGGAACACCGGAATTCCACACGGGTACCGCTTCAACGTTGCTACGGCCGAGAAGCCTATCTTGCATAAGATAGGCTGACGTGTCCGACACCGAGGCGAGTTCTGATTGGTCGAAACCGTAGATCCAACAGCCAACCAGGAGTCGAAGATTCACGGATTCACGGATTCACGGATTGATACACAGGATCGAGGCTTTTGCCCAAGTTTCCCGGGTCGGTTTTGTTCTTGTCGGTCAGTGGCTGTCGTTCACCTGAAAGGCACAAGCGAAAAAAGGGTGTAGCACTGCTCTTTATGTTCTCAGCGCGGGGCAGTATGCTCGCCAGCGCGAGGATCCGCATAAATAAATGTCTAATAGTGCTTTAAATTGGGTTCGAGAAGGAGCGTGTACAACCGTAGGAGGAAGGTCATTCCACGCAGCTACTACCCGAAATGAAAAAAGTTTTGTT
>NW_008752126.1:213499-217849 GCF_000715545.1 Opisthorchis viverrini
CAATGAGGGTAACGTCTTCCGTACGTCCTGAGTAGACAACTTGGTTGGCGTACTCCAGGAGCGGTCTGACGTAGGCCCCATAGAGTATTTGGAAGTCCATGCGAGTAATACGGGAGAAGGTACGTCGGATCATCCGTAAAACGGCGAATGCCACATTTTCAGTCAAACCAACAGGCTGGATTTAAGATTGCACGTGAGCAAATAATTTTTCGCTCGAACTATTATGTTTAACTTCCCTTTTTCCTGGATGCCAGAAAACCGTCTTGTTCTCAGATGATTGGCTTTAGAAGAGAATTCCGGGTCGCAGTCGGAAGAATCAAGCGGAACAACCTCCGAATGTTTACAGCATTATTCTCATCTCCCATTTCTTCGAGCATTCGCATTCACTGAGCCATCCGGTCTGCGGGGGCGCTCATTTTCACCCGGCGTCGGACGATGAGTCTAGTTGAATTGTGGTTGGAATGAGGAAGGTTCTGCTTTTCACATTCCGGGGAAGCCGCAATCACTGTAGAGATCCGGCACTTTGGAGAGGTCGGCTGGATTATGTCGCAGAAAGTCGCTTTTTATACCTGTGTTCAGTGACTGGTAACATTCGGCACCGAACGGGTCTGTAGGAGATGGAGGAGGGGTGCCAGTTTTCAGATCAGCCGAGGTTATTTGACAACAAAGCACCCACCGACGAACCAGCCCCGAATCTAACTAGATCACATCGTCAGAAGCCCCAGTGACGAGTATCGCCAGTGCTCCTTTTATCTTCTTGGGGTGTGCGCGGAACTCGGTCGCGCAATTCCTCTTTACCGCTCTGCACTGTGCCCTTGGGAGGAGGGCCCGGTCAGCGTATTAGCAGCAGGAGGAATGTCACTTCGTGTGGCTGTGCGCACAAAGTGATTAGTATATGGTCGATTTAGCCCTCGGAAAAGGCTGTATTCGATGAAGATGGCAAGTTGTAGCGATGATATTCAAATATCTGTGTGCTGAGTTCACCTGTCGTGCAATACTCAACACGGAGGTGAGTTTTAGGCTAGGGTAAGTTAAAATATGATAGTCCGGGTTATCCCACCAGTTGAACTCCCAGCCTGCATGAAAAGCATCAAGGCGTTGTCGACCTCGACAGTGGATACAAGCTGAAACTAAATCAGGTACCCTGATTCCAAACGGTAAACCGGTTTTCTGACCCACAAGACCAATCGCCAACGCGGCTTTCCCAGTTCTTCATAGCCTTAGGCTGAAACCCAAATTGCCTACAGGTCGCAGTCATTCGCCACCACAAGGAATGGCTCAAGTGGCTGGAGGTTGGCCGAAAATTGGATCACTGGCCGGCCTACCACATGTAGAGTTCCGATTGGCTGAACATCTGAACAAGATGGCCTACATTATACTGATTTCTGTTGAATGGTACTTGTGCGAACGCTGTAGTCAGCAGTTGCCCTTCCACCAATATGGAGCAAATAAAAACGTTCGCAAAAGTTAAATATTCATTGTGTCTAGTTAAATTTCGCCCAATTTTCTATACAACTTTCATGATGGTTTGACGTTCGGATCCTGTTTGCGCTTACGATGTAACAAATTAGACGAATACTTTCACAGTACGCTACAAAGCTACATCACTCTTCGTGCGTTGAGTATATTCTAAGATCACTTGGTGCGTCGCACAGTGCGAATGCCAATATGCACTTATGAATTGTAGTCGCCATCATCATATGCGAAACCGGTTGGGAGATACAGTCTTCCCCGATAACTTGCGTGGAAATTTCAATTATTCAATTGAGCGACCTATTTGAGTGGTAAGCACAAAATCAGTAAGCCAAACTCCGCAGGGTAGAATAATAAAATGACCACAAAACGCAGTCAACCAGAGTCCTTCATCATCATTTCCATATTCGCTTTTGCTCATATTGGATGCATTTTATAACTGCTAGGCCCATACCCAGCGCGCCTCTTATTATGGGGCCACAACCAGGCTAAATACACTCCTTCATTATCGTTCCTATGCATATAGTAACTCTAGTTAGATGTGCATTTTGAGGATGAAATAAGGCAAAATTTTGAAGACAGAGCTTTCACCGGAGTGCAAATGAATATGCGCACCCGCCTAATAACTTAATTAAATCACCAAGGTACATCATTTCAATGTTTTGCAAACAGCCAGCTTTGAGTAATCGTGCCAACCGGCCAAAAAATTTCCTCCTACATTTTTACTTTTCCGGCGGCTAGATGCACACCCAAAATTTCTCTGAAACCGTGGTTCGAAGGAGGAAAACTTAAGCAAGAAGTTTTAATGTTTGATGGTAATTTTCGGGCGTATGAGAGCTTTCCAAACGGTCGCAGTTTTGTTGAAGACTGTTTAAATCTGCTCAATTTCCATGATAGTCCAGGCCCGCGATATTCATATTTTGAATGGCTGATATGGCTGAGCAAGTGAATGCAGAGGATGATTTTGTGGAGAACTCAGCTCGTCAAAGTTTCTTCTCATTCAATGCATTTCAAGTCGCTTTGAAAGAGTACTAAGCGAAACAATTCGCTACAAGCAGCAATTCGCTACAAGCAATTCGCTACTTTTATATGAAAAAGCCTTCTACCGTTGCAGCAGACATCCCTGCAGACGAAGCAGAAGCCGTGGAATTCGTCTCACCTAGTAAGTTCATGGGTGATTGCGTGTACGTTGTAGCACACGTCGTACTGATTGACCGGCAAGGTTCCAAGTTCGCCGGTACCATGACTGCTTGAGGTTTATTTCCTACTACCTGGAGCACAACCATCCACGCATCAAGCTTATTTTTTACAGGTTCCCCATCAACCGGCGACTGACAAATGATGAATTAAAGGAGTGTTCTACACTTTTGAAATACGGTGCTCCGTCATCGGAGATCCGGCAGTACGTCGCCGACCACTTTGGAAAGGTACTCACTATCAAGGATGTGCGCAACTATCGCGTCAAATGTCGACCCCCATTGTTAAGTAGGTCGTTGGTTGCCTTTTAGTCGGTTTCTTAGATGACATGTCGTCCATCGTAGCCAAGTTTCGAGAGTGCGGTCGCGTGCTGCTGGTGGAATCGGAGGGTGGCAGATATAGTCACCTGTGTTTTTCTCGAATGCAGCAGATAGCACTCTTTAGACGTTTCCCGGAAGTTGTAAACGTTGATGCTACACACGTTACCAACCGTCTTGGGTAAATAAATTTCGAGCCCCTAACTTTCGCTGTTAAGTTACAAGCTTTATATATTCCTTGTGACAGATCTCAAGGGGGTGGGTCGACCCGTAATGTATGCCTTTGTTATGGCCCGCTTTGATAACACAGCTGAGTAAGTGACTATGCACCAAACACCAGTCGCGTGGATTTCGCCACGATTTGCAAATCTTGAGGCAAACGGATCCCAGTTTTGTCTTTATTTGACTGCCCACTGGCTTCACATCGCTCGAAAGTGGGCCATTCATGCACAACATGGGCTGGTACATTTTGGAAATGTGACCAACAGCCGCCTGGAGAACACCAACGGACGTTTGAAGAGGCGTGTGAATCACTCAGATAGCATGGAGCATGCCGTCCAGAAGGTTGCTCATCACAGCGAACGGCTAATGCGCGAATATGAATTGCACACCACTTATTATTGTGATCGTCGAGAAATTCGGGAGGGAGACATCTACGTTCTACGTGTGGTTTCCCGGATGACGACATACGCCGCTAATCAGGTTCTCAGGCACATTGGAATATGCACACCAAATCTGACATACAAGTAGACAGATCGCTTCAAGGTGAGAAGCTCGTTGTTAGTAGCAATCAGTTTGTGGTACAAACCCCCAAGTGTTCTCAGGCAGTCAACACCTCGGCCGGAACCTGCACGCGCATATTTTACCAATCAATGTGGCTACCTTGTGTACACCTATTTTCAGTATTCAGAGGCCACTCGTTCCCACGCGGTAAGTTGATTGATCGAACATGCAGTGTCTAGGTCTGATTGTCCAAAGCCAGCTGATGTTGCGTCAAAATGCAATCAGTGTACAGGACAATCATCCTCTGGTGTTAGATGGCAACCGCAACCAACGTTGCGTTCGGCGTCAAACGACCTCAATATCACCATTATTGCTGCGGCAATGAGCTCTGCCCGCTGTGTGGAGAAAATCTTCAGGCGCGTCCACCAAGTGAGTGCACATGTATAAATTATACTATTCCCATTCGTTGCCGGTCAGTCTACCTACCGGTCAGCTAAAAGAGCTTGCTTTGATGTTGATCTTGATCGGTCCATGGAGAGCAAGCCGAGTCTTCCCCGTAAGACGGTCACAATAAAACCGTTTTGTCGAATTTCGGAGTTGATGGAGACCGGTAATTTGAGGCCTAATTTCTTAGCATACG
>NW_008752126.1:221665-224759 GCF_000715545.1 Opisthorchis viverrini
AGTGACAACGGCTACCGTCATCGTGGTGACCGCTTTATGGTTGGTGGTCACCACCTATAGAACGTCATAGTTATAATAGGAAAGATACCCACAGCATTCTGGTAACACTGTATTATCTACAAGCTAGTTATGCATATCTGGGAAAGGGGATCGTCCACAGATGTCCCTCGCGCTGCCACTGCAAGTTTGTGCTGTTATCTAACTTTGTTGCACTTAATGGAACATGAGATCCATGTGGAAAATGTGTTGTGAGCAGGTTCACCAAACAAGAATATCCCATTTGTTAAATCTGAGGTGTCCCAAGCAAACAAACGCCTGCAACTGATCCTATAGAATGGCATTTGCATTAAACAATCTTAAGATGTTACTTTATTCTTCAGGAACACCGAAGAACGCCAAAATATGCTACAGTGCGATTTCGTGTTTTATGTCGCGTAAACCGGCAAAAAATGCAAATCGGCGATGGTCAATGACTTTGACATTTCGCTCACTTAAACAAAATGCTGCGTGCAACATGTCACGGGACGGTATAAATTAATTAGACTAACTTCCCATTAAAATAGCAGCTTCGAAAACCCTATAGTTTCGGTGAACTCAATTTGAGTGTGTCAATAGCCTGCGGCTTTTACCTTCATTTATGATTATCATGCTTGACTTGACCGCCGTGACCGCCACACACTTCTTCCCCAAATTAAAAGTGGATGAACATACAGTAACCCCCCTGTCCTGCACAACACCTTTCTACGCTCAAATCTCTAGAATATGCTCAGGCGCATTGCCGATAAAGCTCATAATTGTGGGATATCAGTCCATGATGAGAGAGCTGCGAAAGAGAAAAATGGGCATATAAGTGTATCGCGTTTCTTGAAAGAATGGATTCAGTAAAACAAGGTGATTAGAAATTTTTCGTGAGTAAAATTCTTGGGGGAACAGAGCAGGAAAATACCCGCATGCGAAAATCGCTAAACAGCTTCCTTTCTTTAAAAAACCGCGTTGCATTCTGTGTATCTTTCGCCACCTGCCAGTACATCTAGAGAGAATACGGCTTCAAACAAGGTCGGCCGCACAAGCAAACCGAAACCAAAAACTTTCCTCACATAAATCGGCGGAAAGCCACCCCTCGTTGAGAGGCCACTAGCGCCCACGGACCATACTTCGTTTCCGCTGTCTTTCAGTGATGTTTCTTGAATAATCAGCTTAACGGCGCCTGAACTCTTGCATTCATTGCATTTTTACGGTTTTGCAGGAAGAAATCATACCGTAAACATCCTTACCGAATGCGCAAATGAGAGCAACATCTGAAGGTACCGGAGCCCTGGTTCTTGATATACCCGGCATGACGCATTGTTTTTTTCCTGAAGAGATGCTCATTTCAGGAGTTTTCCTGAAAAAGAGATGTATCTTTCTAAGTAATGGTTCGAAGATTGCGGAATACCATCACTGAAAATTTTCCAACTGTTAACTTAAAAATTATGGAAGATCTCAACACCGGATTCATGCAAAAAGTCGCCACATTCGATAAACCACACCGATCTTCAGGTCTATACCTCACTGGCGAGTCCCTCGATGCAGAGTCACATAACACTCCGGTAAATTCATTGGACGGTAAATTGCCTACGATCTCCACGTCCGGGCCGCCCAACAATCGCTGCAGCGATGTCTGCACACAAAAGATATCACCAAAGCTAACCCACCAGTTTGGTCTTAGGGTCTCAAGCTCTTGTGCATAGAATAAACACTATCGTCCCACCACTCTCTTGTGAACTTATCTGCATGTTTTAAGATACTCAAGTCTTCTTGAATGTAAGCTTCTCCAGATGGCTGCCAGTGTTTTTAGTACCTTCACCTTCGCCCGACAACGGCTTTTGCATCGGCTGTAATTCCTCAAGAAACGCTAAGTACCAAAAACGAGAAAGTTTCTTGAGTCGTCAGACATTTCAACGGGCGCGCAGGAGATTCGGGCATAAAATCTTCCAAGTGGCTCAGTGAATTTCCGTTTGGTTGTTTGTCTGTACTGACTACAAGCTTTTGTGAGAAAATATATGACACCGAAGACGGTAGAGGAGCAGACTACGAACAATTTAACAGACGCACGTTAAAAAAGGGTTTGGTTTTTTCCGGTCATCTCGAATATACAGCCTACGTGGCGATTTATTTAAGACTCACACATTCGTGTAAAAGTAAGCTATGCCAGTGGGTTACATCAGCTCATTGCGGAACGTTATTTCAATGAATCTTAGCATCGTTTCGACAAACTTTATATGCTGACTTCATTTAGGATGACAGCTTACAGGTTAACAGTTTGCTTTGTTGTTAAGTTCTCATATACATGGGAGAATCAGAAGCCGCTAGAGGCTTGTGCTAGTGCGTGGCTAGTTTTGCCGCACCACTGGTGGCTAGAGGGTATGCTATGAAAAAAATTGGTCGTAAATGGGAACCAGAAGCTGAGATTGCGTTGCGTCTTCCGGTTATCCGAATGCAACTGCATGCACGCTTAGCGAACTTTTGACTGGATTAGTTGACAGGCATGGATTGGGTCTCGCACGTACGGAAATTGTTAAAACGATTAATTCAGGTGCGTACCGACCACAAACTGCCTGGAAGCAACACAGGATTGCAAAATGGCAAAAATCTGCTGACTGCATTACACTTGGCGTTTCGTTAGTCGCTTGACGAAGGCCACATTCCCTCAGCTTGGAAGGAAGCGATCGTCACGCCAATCTACAAAACTGGTGGCCGACTATCGCCTGGGAGCTATAGGCCTATAAGCCTCACTATCGTGCCGTGCAAGGTGATGGAACGCATTCTGAAGCGAACCATCCTAGATCACCTTACTTCCAGCAGTCTGATATCTCCAGCTCAACACGGATTTCTCCAAAGCCGCTCTTGCGTGACAAACATGCTCGTGTTTATGGGCAGTTTAATCCAAGCCAAGGACGAAGGACTCATATCGGATGCCATATTTTTCGACTTCTCAAAAGCATTTGATAGGGGCCCACACGTCCCGCTGCTCCACAAACTCGAGTCTTACGGGATTCAAGGGAATATCCTTGGCTGGATCAAGGTGTTCCTATCAGACAGATCATTCCGAGTG
>NW_008752126.1:225095-236694 GCF_000715545.1 Opisthorchis viverrini
GTGAAAAGGGACCAGAAAACATCATGAGGATAGATGCCAAAAAGATTTGGGCATCTGGGTCTCCTCAAACTTGTCCTTCTCACTACACCATGAGAAATCGGCCCAAAAGGCATTCGCCATTTTACGGATGATCCGACGCACCTTCTCCCGTATTACTCGCATGGACCTCCAAATACTCAATGGGGTCTACGTCAGACCGCTCCTGGAGTACGCCAACCAAGTTGTCTACTCAGGACGTACGAAAGACAAGAACAAAACCGACCCGCGAACCTTGGACAAAACCCCCGATCCTGTGTATCAATCCGTGAATCCGTGAGTCCGTGCATGGTATCCTCCAACACCGTGTCGGTACAGACGCAAGTTGATCACATTACCATCGGTTACCGATCGTGGGGACACGTATCTGCCTGCCGCTCTTTTTGAGACACCTTTGTGGATTTCAACCGTGCACTTGTCCGGAGATGCGTCTACATTTATTTTGCAGGGCCCATAAGGTGCGGAAAAATCCCTTAGCACCTGAGTGACTGACTGTACTCAAAAGGCCAAAAGTATAAAAGTTTAAGAGATCCGGCAATATCCGAAGTTTATTTCAGTTGATCCATCTGACCGGATACAAAAAACTATCTATGAGCGAAGGCAAATAGCGCGATAATCTGGGAAAAATACCAGCTTGACCCGCGGGCCGAATATCTCAAACCACAATTCTCCTCCCTAGCTGCTGCTTGTCACCTAGAGCCCACGGCTGAAGTGGAGTCATTCGACAGTGAAACCGCTATTCCTTGCAGCCTAAAAGGGTGCTGATTGCACGTGGTCGCTGAAAAGATACCCGAGTTTCTCAAAGTTGGTGGTGGATGCTCAACGATTATCGGATCCGTTTACGTTAATCTGGGAAAGCAGGGTCGTTCTAGACAGTCTCAGCGAGCAAGGTAACAACAAAGGATGAACTTAACTCCCAGATTAATGCGGCCGTTAGCGTCAGTTGTGTTTTGTTGCCTTACGGTCCCTTCTGAAGGACCAACTCGAGAACAGTGATCAGAAATCCGCACCGATACTAGTTGCGTTGGCCGAAACTTCGTTCAGCATCCCAGCGGAAGCACCGTTTTCGTGACTACCTGCCGTAACACTGAAAGAGAGTACTAGGGCTGAGACACTGCCAGGGTGCCCAGGCCCAGACAGGGGAAATCGAAACGCGGAGATCGGGTTCGAAGCAAGGACTTTCCGGTCGGTAAATTCATGCTCTAACCGTTGAGCGATCTCGCCTCATCAGCTGCTAAGACAAAGTAGAAACAACCCACAATTTTAGCATTGCTAGTCTGCAAGGATACATATGATTTTTATGACCGGTCTCTTCTTCCTGATACGACTGTACATCAATAAATGCCCGAACGCATGTTAAGTACTACCGGGCGTGTGACATTATATGGAGAGCTCTTCAAAATAATCCGCACACATAATGTGCCCAAAAGGTTGTGCTAGCATTTCGTTGTCATTTAATTTTGCGGTCGAAAAATAATGAATCGAACTCCGGAAGTCCCCAAAACTTGGTGCTGAAGTAGCTGCTGACAAAAGCCTTCAGGATCTAAAATATGTAGGTGACATTATTTTCGCACCGAAGAGGGGGAGGTGCAAGTGTTTTCAGGCAAACTGGACAAAGTTACCCTTTCCTTTCGCATGCACTTTGTACCCACGAGGTGTAAACTCATATTCCTGGATATGCAGCTACTGAGCTACTAGAGCGTTTCACTTGTCTTAGGATTCTATCACTTCTGAATTTAGCACGATCAATGAAGTCAGCATACAAATCTACGGTGATTGAGTTGGTTTTCTAATTGAAGAGGGCGCCAAAGCGGTATATCCCTGAATCTTAAGGAACGTGTGTATCGGGCGACTGATATACTAAGCCACCAATAGTGCCGTTGATTGAACTGTTGGGTTTGTGAGCTGATCGGCAGACGGCACAGTAAGATGACCACTGCTTTTATATCCTTGCACAAATGAAACGAACTGAAACGGTCTTGTACGTAACACGCTCGTCTGAGATATTAGACATAAAGTAATCTACGGGCAGGCCGCCAGACTGGGAATGGTGGTCGCGATACCGTCATCGCGACGCCGTACTTGGTCCATGGACAGCCCCGTACATGAACATCTTGGACGAGCCGTTTAAGGTTGTCATTGTAGTTGGGATATTCTTGGGTCCATCGATGGTTCACAGTTGTTCACTGCTGCTATTTAAGCAAGGTAATTAGACAGCCGTGTCTACATAGGAGGCGGTGCCGCTCAATTTCAAAAACGATAATCGATATTTGCGTGCAGACAGTAGGTATGCAATCAATACGAACTGGTGAGGACATATGTGAGAATGGGCCGCGAGCATTGGCTAGATTGTGCGCAACTAAGGTAGCTCACAGCCCTTAGAGACATGAGGTCAGAGGTACTTAGTGTTGCTTCGTGCTTGTAAAAATGAGTTCATCTTAGAACGGAGATGATACAGCCTAAAGAAAGCCGTGGAGGTTTGCGAAACCGGTTGCATGTGAGGCGTCATATCACGTGTACTTAGTGAGCCTTCGTTAGCAGCTTTTGCTCTACTGTCAGTGATAATGATAATCATGTTGTACTCTGGTGTGTACTTTGTACCCATAAAGTGTCACGTTATCATAATGATGTTTATTCCAACAGGTGGGTGGCGTACCGTCAGGCATGATCAGAAGATAACAGCCAGAATAAAGCGCGAGTTTGTTCTAGTTACATGTAATGGAACAACTGGGCAATAGGGTACATTCAAGGGAAGGAAAGGCATAGTTGCGTGTGTGCTATCGAACCGGTTATGGCAGTGGTGTGCCATCACTGCAGTGAAATGCTTCGGTATCTGGACGGCCTCGTAACGGGTGATGATGAGATGATTGAACTGAGATGTACAATTCTTTGAAGAGAGGGATATTTTTTTGGCCGATGAAATCCTCAGGGGTAAGACAACGTCTGTGTAAGATCGCATATATTTTTCCGATCATGTTAGAGAGGTAATATGGTGCGGCGTTTTGTATACATTTGAAGTTGTACTAGTTTTGATTGTAATAATAATAATGTTTATTTCAAACTTGTGGGTGGTATACCGTCTGGCATGATCATATGTTTACAGTCAGACTGAAGCATGAGGAGGTTTTGTAGGGCTGCGGATGGCACAAAGAGGACAATGTCATTAACAGTAGGGAATATCCGATGAAACAGTAATAACAGGTTTCTTTCCTAACTTGTGGGGAACAATGTGCATGAGGTCCGACTACTTCAAAGACAGCCAGCTGGTATGAACTTAAGCTGAAAAACACTGCTGTCCAGGTGTGACCTTCGGCGGTTAGGTAAATGGCTAGAGTCACGGCGAGCAAAAGTGGAGGTGGAGATGGAGATGAGATAATTTAAATTGGGGGTAGATGGAGAGTTCTGTCTCAAAATGTGGTTTAATCTGAAAGCAAGCAGACTCACTGGTTGCACTGTTGTAGGGAACTCAGGTGCGGGGGAGAGGTTGGATGGGGACAATTTGCTAATACATAGGGCGACCCGAACACCGTTTGCGGATTTGAGCATGTGAAGAAGGCAAGCCGAAATTACAGCGGAAAAACCATGCTAGCCATATCTAAGCGAATATCTGAGCAACAGATCAGGTCAATGCACGAACTAGCAATGTTCGGGTTGCCTTTGTTAACTTGGAACACCTATGACCTTAAGGCAGTATATCCGTGAGTATCAGGTAACGTGTGTATCGGGCTGCAGTACGGGCTGTCCTGTTACATGGGTGTGAGATCTGTCCTGTTTTAGAAGTGGAACCAAGGCGCCTTCATCTGTTTGACAACGCTTCTCCCAAAAACATAGCTCGTGTTGTTCGGAGTCGGAAAATCAGTAAGGTGGCATTTAAATAGCGATTTTCCGGTTGCGCACCGGGGATTTCCCCTGAAGAATGTGTCCTTGAAGTCCCTAGCTAGATCATTATCACTATCTGAAATATTTGGATCGCATCGGGATTGGCTGTCTTACCAGCTCATTTACTCGGATATAGTCGACGTGATTTCGGAAGTAAACATGGATTACAATATTTCGACAATATTTCGAACGAGGAGTTGGATGAAGCCCAGAAAGGTGCCCATTGTTGGCTAGATTGCTACTGTGATTGAGTATGTGACGGGTACGAAGTTCGATTTTATAAAGTAGTAAGGTAGTCAGGGTAGGCGGTATTGCGTACAGTTGTGAATGTGAGGTTCGTCGTTCGCCATTAGATTAGGTATGTTTGCATAGTTTAAGCCTCGTATTCATCGGTTCACATAAATACTGGCCCGGCCTTTATCATGAGTAGCAAAGGTCGGAGACAACTCGTACAGTTACGAGTACGACGGATAAGGCTGGATTAAGTTACCGGTTACTGAACACCGCACATGGACACGGAGCTAGCAGGATAAGTAGCCAGGTAAGGCGACATCGAGTACAGCAACGAGTATATTGGGCCATCAGATTGAGCTATCACGCATAGGTAAGTCCTCATTGTTACCGGCCTGCATGGCTACTGGCTTGGGTTTACTATGGGTAGCAAAGATAGGCAGCATCGCGTGTAGTTATGGGTATGAAAGACCGTCGTTGGTCATTGGATTAAGCTGTCGTGCAAAGGTGAGGCTCCCTAATCAGCGTCGCACATAGCCACGGATCCAGCAGTTACGATAAGTAGTCGAGGTGAGTGACAACGTTTACCGTTATCATGGTGTTTTATGGCAGTCACCAGCTATAGTGGGTCATATTCCTGATATGAATAATACATTTAGCTATCTCGCGACGCCGTCCCATCTACAGGCTAGTTATGCACATCTGGAAAAGGGGATCATCAACAGAGATGTCCCTCACGGTTCCACTGCACAGTGCATGCTGCTGTCAAACAATGTACTTACCTGAAGTTGAGATCCACGGGGAAATGTGTTGCGACTAGGTTTACCGAACAAAATACGTTTTGCGAATATAATCGCATTTGTTAAAGCTACGGGGTGCAAGGCAAACAAACGTCAACAACCAGTATTCCAGGGTAGACTTCGCAGTAGATGTTCTTTAGAAGTTTTCCATTCTTAAAGAACACCGAGAAATGCTAAAACATGTCAAGGTGCGATTTCGTGTGTTAGGTCACGCAAACCGGTGATGCAAATCGGTGGTGGTCTGTGACCTTGAGCTTTCGCTCACTTAGACAAAGTTCTTCATGCAACGTTTCACCCGAAGGTGCAAACGGATTAGTCTAACTCACCGTTAAATTCACAATTTTGAAGGTCCCATAGTTTCGGCGAAAATAATTTCGGTGTGCGAATAGTCAGCGGCATTCTTTGCCATAGCAGTGCCTAACTGTGAGCGGCATCGGTGCAAAACACCACCTAACACAGCCTTTGACGATTGCTGACGTAGCTTTGAAACCGTGGGTTGAATTGATATGGCCTCGCTGGCTCACAGATCTTGTCTCTCCAGCACCGTGGTCACAGTTCATGCTCGGACTTGGCCTCCGACAAGGCAGCTGACTGACTTCCTGGAGTGGTGCCGGGAAGAATCGCTTGTCCCAACTCGCTTGGTCCTGTGTGGAGGATTTGCTCATTTGTCCACTGAGTTTGCTTTGTGCAATAGATTTTCCAAACTGGGACAACATGAATCTTGTGGAGCACTTTCAGGATATGTTCTGAAATCCATTTAGGGTATCTGTCGCTGCAGACGAAGGCCATCACTCTCTGGCCACTGATGAAGGAGGGGGCGGTTTCGTTGTGTTGCTGCCCGATCTGGTTTTTGCCCTGTTGTGGAGGCCGGATCGTGTCGTGCGGTGTTCTTAGTTTTTACCGGAACAGTGCCTCTGCCGATGACAGTCCATCAGACGAGTTGGGCCGAGTCAGCGCCACTCAACATGCCAGCAGGGATCTTTGCAAAATCTCTTCCGTTAGTCTTTCTTCTCTGAACTTATGAAATGCAGTCTTCAGAGTGTCAACGGAGTGCTCCGCCTAGCCTCTCGATTGTGAAGGAAACGGTGATCGACAGATATGACTTTCGTTATAACTCCGGCAAAGGTGTACAAACGGTGATGACGTGGACTGGCCGCCGTTGTTGAATGCAACAGTGTCTTGCTTCCAAAGTGACTAAAAAATTAGAATTTCAGGACCATTAATGGTATGCACTGGAAGGTTTCCCGGTCGTTTGCTGTTGGCGTCAACCAGAGTGAAAAGTGTTGGTCAATAAATGGACCTGCGCAGTCGATGTGAAGAAGTGAGCAGGGTTCGGTCGGTTGCGACAGGATCAGAGGTAGTTTTGCGCGTATCCCTTGAGTACTTCACCACACTGAAGGCGAGATTTGGGGGTCTGTAAAAGGCTGGTGGAGCGACAGCGTCCATCTTGTCTTTCTGGGTGACCTTCGTGAAGCTGATTCTGGACGGCTGGTTGTACTTCATTTGGAGTGACAAGGCGCTCGACCACTGTTAACGCGTCAAGCCGGTCGAAGTAAAGTCTCAAATACTGCATTGGGCAGGTACGTGGCACTTGATCGCTGTGGTACTTGATGGCCTACCGCAACACACTCTCTGGGTCCATAGCACGGGTACCATATCAGTGATCGCTGAGACCATGACATGACACGTTCCACCTCCCGTTCCATGGCAATTTGAGCAGCTACAGCACCTTCCGTTTCTAGCCTGCTGAAATCAATAAGTCGCGACTGTGCGTCGGCTTATCCGGCGCTGGTAGACTGGTGCTTGCTCTTGAAGTCGCATTCCAGAAGCAGAGTGGCCCGTCAGTGGAGGCGGTTGGCGCACAGAACTGAAAATCCTTATTTTGAACCAAGCAGTGGTTAGTACGACTTGTGATAGGTAGATAAGATTGATTGACATTCGTATGGGGGTTGATAAAACATTTTGGCGGCAGACAATCGCTAGATCCCAATGTTTTATCTTAATATAATCATGCTCGGCTGGCATCATGGATATGCGTTGGTTTTCTGGCTGCCGTCTGGAAGCGCATGAGAAAATTGTGTGCCAATTCTATAATCAGAAGCCACAACGACTTCGAATGGCGGATCTTTTTGTGCGAGAAGAGAGTTTAAACTCAACATGGGTCTATGGTAGGTGGTTAAGGTAGGTAAGGGGGGGTCTTGGAGGCAGTGTGTTAAGCAGAAATGGGCTGCAGTGGCTGATGACTTCGATGAAGGACTTGAGAGGTGGTTTGATTGTAGGTGGTAGCATGCGCTTGATGGCGTCGATGTTCTCCGGGTTTGGTGAGCGGCCGCTTTTGTCAATTATGAACTCAAGGTACCTTAGTGAGAGCATGAAGAATGTTCATTTTTTCTCTACACACTGTAGCCGTACTGTTGAATACAACCAAACAAGTGATCGAGCAACTGCCACGATTGGTCGGGGTTTTAACCTATGGCGATGAGATCGTCATAGCTAGCAACCACGCCGAGGACGTCGTTCAGCTTTATATTCATCATCTGTTTTAATTCGACTAGTGCTCTTCTGCAGCCAAAAGGCAATTAATTATACTGGGGCAGACCGTATTGATGTTCAGAAATTCTGAGGATTCTCACCCAGTTTCAGCCTTGGGGTAAGCATCGGCCAAGGCACTCTTCGCGAAACATTCGCTGCCATTCAGCTTTGAGAAATGATCATCTAGAAGAGGGTACCGATGGATATCCAATAGGGCATTTTGGCCGGTAGAGAAGCCTGAACACAACCGGGGGTTTCTTTGGCCTTTTTCGCCTATACGGTAGATGTGGCTCATACGGAGCGGTCGTTTTTTTGGAGAACGCAACCCCTCGCTCCAGTTCACAGTCAACAATGGGTATGCATATGGTACTAGACGTTTTGGCATAAAGAATGGTTTGGCTTGTGGGAGGAGGTGCGATCTAGCTCTCTCTTTTGTGCGCAGCTGAGGCATGTCGGTGAAAATCGTTGCATAGTTCTGCAGGTGACAATTGAATGTTTCACAAAGCGTGTTTGTTCGAGGGAACTTCCGCCTGTTGCGTGCACGAGGCTAACAAAGGAATCATTTTCGCAATTCCACCTATCGACCAAATCTAGCCATGTGATGTCACGCTTATGGCATTCCTTGGAAACATGATTAAATCGTCAAGCATTTTGGTCACATTTAGGGGTTTGTAACGGATAACGAACAGCGATGTGTGAGAGTCGAATATGTTGGGCAGTGTTCTGACCATCTTGTCGGAGCTGAGGTCACGGGGCAGGTTTTGGATAATGAAGCATGCATACAGTTCGTGCTTCCGTGTGCCAAATTTTCGTAGCAGCAATCTAACTTTCCGTTCATCATTGAGCTTTTGAAAATCAGTTTTGAGCATGTCCTCATGGTGCTTGAACCAGGTGTCAAGAGTGCAATAAAAGAGTGTGAACACCGTGATGGAGCCCCCGTCGCATCAGTTGAAGAAGCGAAAGACCCACTACCATTGGCTGTCTGTGCCTGGATATGCTGCCTCTGTGCCAGTGATTGCTTTTTCATGCTGCTTTTGTTGCTATTGAAGCGGTTTTGCGTTCGTCAGCTTAGTTCTCACCCTGGAACTTCCTAGCTAGCGTTCCCGTCAGAACTACCACCATAGGTGCACAGCGTGTAGTAGCGCTGAAAACCAGGTCAAAAACACATACAGCATGTCGTTTAGGATGTGTGTGCGGTGGCAACCTTCTGGAAATTCCGCCGCCTTCTGGAGTCCCCGTGGTAACCGGCATTCGGCAGATCATGATTGGCTGTTGGGTCCCGACTTTTGACCAATCAGAGCTTGTGGTGACCCTGGGCTGTCAACCGGCCCGTTCTTTTGTCAAATCGCGTGCTACCAGGCTCCTTGGTCGTAGCGGCGCCGAACGGTCATTTGTATCAGTGCGGAATTCCGGCTTGCTGCTTCACTGGAGATGCTCCAAGATATGGTTTCTAATCGATGTCAACTGCGTTTTTGCCAGTTTCCTCCCAGTTTGCTTGAACGAGTGTCTGGAGTTAGGCTAGTACTAAGTAACCCCTTTTCGGTTTTATTCTTATCTTTACAATCATAAAGCCTTAAGGCTTTGTGATAAATTATGGTTATATGGTAGGATCGTATGGATTTTTTGGGTTGCATGAGGCTGTCGGCGTGAGCTGGCTCGCAGATGTTGCTGCCACAAGCGCTGCAAATTGAACGTGGTTGTCACGGATTCATGGATTGATACACGACCGAGGCTTTTGCGCAAGTTTCCCGGGTCGGTTTTGCTCTAGTCGTTCAGTGGCTGCCGTTCACTTGAAAGGCCCAAGTGTAGCACCACTCCTTAAGTTCTAAGCACTGGGCAATCTGGTTGCCAGCGCGAGGACGCACAAAAATAAGTGTTTTGAACTGGGTTCTAGAAGGAGCGTTCACAACCGTCGAACAAATTGTTCCACGCAGCTACTTCCCTAAACGAGAAAAAGTTTTGCCTAATGAATGTGTGCGCTCTGAGCTTGAAAATCTTACGGTGCCACCTCTGTGTTTGCTGAGTCAACGGTGAAAAAGACCGTTGACTATACCTGTCACTAAATAAGAATTGCCCTCCCCCTCGTAGGCGATGATACCCCAGGGGAAAGATGTCGAGCACTGCGAGGCGCGTTTCGTGATCCACCGATTTGAGCCCGGTAACCGTTTTCCCAACATCTCGCTGGACACGCTCAATGATGGTCACGTCTTTCGTGAGTCCTGAGTAGACGACTTGGTTGGCATATTCAAGGAGCAATCTGGCGTAGGTCCCATAGAGTATTTGGAAGTCTATGCAAGTAATATGGCAGAAGGTATGCCGAATCATCCGTAGAACGGTGAATGCCTTTTGGGTCAATTTCTCATGGTGCAGTGAGAAGAACATGCTTGAAGTGAGCTAGATACACAATTCCTTTTTGACGCCTATCCTCCTGATGTCTTCTGGTCCTTTCTCACCATGCATGATGAAGGCGTTCGCCGAACCTCCAAATGACATATGGACGCACTTTTCATCATTCAGAGGAGGGTGCCAGTCCAACGACCACGACATTGCAGCGTCTACATATATTTGGAGGGACTGGCATCGGAACTCCAGGATTCCAAGTTGTCCGCAAAAAGTAGACATGAACTTGCAAGAACATCTGGAAGGTCGTTGATGTATATCAGAAACAGAAGTGGTCCCGAAACAGAGCCTTGAGGAAATCCACTGGACACCGGCGCTGGAGAAAAGTAGCTCGAGCCTGTTCTCACTCAGAATGATCTGTCTGATAGGATAGCTTTGATACAGTGTAGGACTTCCCTTTGAATCCATTAAGACCCGAGTTAGTGGAGCAGCGGGACGTTCGGGACCTGGTCAAATGCTTTCGAGAAGTCGAAAAATATGGCATCCAATATGAGTCTTCCGTCCTTAGCTTGGGTTAGGCTGTTCATAACTACGAGCATGTTCGTCACGTAAGAACGGTTTGGAAGATGTGCCTGCAAGGATTGTTAATAGTAGGGTGAAGGGAGCAGGGAAAAGATTCATCATCATCATCATCGACAGCATGACATCAGTGTTCAACACCGATGCTTCGCTGCCGCACAACCATGACTTATTTGAAAGCCTTATTGTAAATAAAAGAGTAAAGGTGGACGGGGGAGGGACTTAGTGCCAGCTTAACACCATCACTCCGAGGTGCCTACATCTCCAAAGTCATTCAGGCAACCTGGATAGAAACTGACAACAGGAACGCCACTGACATCGGTTGGCAGCCATATCTTGTAGTGTCTCCAACCAGGCACAGTGAGGATCATGCGGTCCCCATCCTGTAAGGCGAGTAGCACCGACAGCACCTAAGCGTTTCGTGATCTCCTTCAAAGTCCTCTGCCAAGTCAAGGGTTGGTCACCTCTCTGTTTACGCCCCTCTGAGTTGGGCATGGAAAACAGCACTCTCTTCGGCAAACAATGGTACGGCATACGTAATACATGTCCCAACCAACGCAGCTTCTGTTGCTGGACACATTCTTCAATGGAAGTACCCGTTACACAACCGAAAACACGCTTTGTAACTGCCTCGTTACGGATTCGCCGACGCAAACCCACGTGAGCTATGGTTCTGAGACAACGATTGTCGAGCACCTAAAGACGTCTCAGTTCCGCTGCTCGAATAGGCCAAGTCTCACAGCCATACAACCCTAGCCCCTCCGCCATAGGTGTCTCAAGTTAGCAAACGCGGCCCGAGCCTTGCAGATTCGTGCATTCACCTCATCTGTCACACTATAATCAGAACTAATACAACTTCCAAGATACGTAAAACGCTCCATAACTTCCAGTACCTCTCCCTGGATTGTAAGTGGCGTGTTCAGTGATTGCACGTCCACAAGCATGACCTTACACTTTGTGGGTGCAAATTGCATACCAAAGGACGGGATGACTTTGGTCAGTTCATCCAAGAATACGTGCGCCTTCTCCGCCTCTTCGAACACGAGAACGATGTCGTCTGCATATTCCAGGTCTTCACATGCTATTTGAACACCACGGTTTTGGAGGCCCTCCAGCGTTCGTCTCATTATTTCATCGATCACGAAGTTAAAAATGAATGGAGAGAGTGGGCATCCCTGACGGACACCGCTTTGTGTACGGAA
>NW_008752126.1:238397-276110 GCF_000715545.1 Opisthorchis viverrini
AGAGTGGGTGTCGAGGCTTGAGGACTGATTTGGAGATTCCTGCAGATGTCGGCACCATGTGACGAGCAGATGCTGCACGCAAAACCGATGTATGACGAACGGAGTCATCAGTCCTACGTGCTGGGCCTACAAGGAGAGAGTTATTGATGGGGGGGGGAGAGGGGGAAGAAAAAGTATGTGAAGGAGAAAGAAGGGAGGCGTCAGCAGTAGCCTGTTTTCGCTTACCCGCCCTGCTGTATGCAGCAAGTAAGGCGACCCGGCTGATGGCATCACGCGACGGCCGATGTGGCCTGAGTTTATTTGTATATTTGCAATTCATGGTTGGAAAAGATCGTAAGACAGAAAAAAGGGGCTTAGAGAGAAGCTAAGATTACAGCTTCCTTCCTTCATTTTTTTAAACCTGACTAATCGTTTATTTGTATATGTGCAATTCATGGTTGGAAAAGATCGTAAGACAGAAAAAAGGGGCTTAGAGAGAAGCTAAGATTACAGCTTCCTTCCTTCATTTTTTTAAACTCTGACTAATCTTTATCAGGCTGACTGCGTTTCCAGGAGCCTTCCAACCGCACCAACTATTTACTGTTGATCTACTGAGGAATCGGACTGCTTCGTTTCGGCTTCGGCTTACTCAAGCACCGGATATTAAACCGAACAATGGCCGAAGAATTACCAGACGTCAAGTGAAAGTCGCGTGTGAGCTGATCCTGAAGTGTGGTGGATACGGAAAGCCAAGGAAATGGAAGAGGCCCAGAAAGCCAGTAATGCCCACTCGACCGGTTACCGAAAACCACATGTGAACAAAGCCATCAATGTTCGGAAAGGAGTGATCACCTCGACCAGTGGGCCGAATACTTCAAACAACAGGTTTCGTGGCCACCAGCTGCCACTTATCTGGAGCTTACAGTTGACATTGAACCTTGGGCGGTGAACTTGGAAGCTCCTACGGCCTCGTAGGCTTACGACTGCGATTTTTCTCTCAAGCGCCACCGAGCTTCGTGTCCGGATGACCTCCCACCTGCATTTTTCAAAGACGGGAGTGAAATCCTCGGTTAGCGTTTGCCTGGTCAGTTTGCCTGCATTTGGGAAAAAGAAACTCCCAGAAAACGGGGTCGGGGGACAGGTGATAGTGCCCATTTTCAGAAAGGGGTTTGGAGGTGAGCGTGGTAACCACAGGGGTTCAGCTTAACCCAGGTTGTAACGAGACTGCAGGCGTCACTTGTGCTTCGTCGCCTTATATTGGCTCATGAAATACTGATTCGATCTGTTCGCCAAGCTGGGCGAACAGATCAACTACCATCTGTTCGTCCACCTGTAAGCACACTTGGGCTACCTATATGTTGTCAAACTGACGACAAAAACCTTGCCGATCTGGAATATGCAGACATTGTTTTCGTCTTTGAAGGGGAGAAGGCACGGATGTTTTTGGACTAAGTGACCAAGGTCATCTCATGCTTTGGTATGCACTTGCATCCATAAGGTGTAAGGTCATGCTCCTAGATCGCAGTCATTAAACACGCCACTTACAATCCAGCGAGATGCACTAGAAGTTGCGGAGCGTTTTACACATCTTGGGAGTTGTATTATTTCTGTTTGTAGTGTGACGAATGAGTTCAATGCACGAATCCATAAGGCGCGGGTCGCGTTTGCTAATTTGAGACTCCAAAGTGGTGTACCCTTGGAACATATGTATCAAGCTACAGTGCGGGCTGTTTTGTTTTATGGCTGAGACTTAGCCTGTTGGAGCAGCGGTACTGAGACGTCTTCAGATGTTGTTTGTTGTGGGTTGGTGTCAGTGAATCCGCAACGAGGTAATTAGAAAGAGAGTTTTCGGTTGTGCAACGGGTACTTCCATTGAAGAATGTGTCGAGCACCAGGAGTTGCTTTGGTCGAGAGATGTGTTGCGTATGCCGCATCACTGTTTGTTGAAGAGATCTGTTTTCCATGCACAACTCAGAGTGGCGTAAGCAGAGAGGTGGCCAACTCTTGACCTGGCAGAGGAGTATGAAAGAGATTACGAAACGCTTGGACGCTGTCGGCTCTACTCGCCTTACAGGATGGGAACCACGTAATCTCCTTTGCGCATGGTTGGAGACGGTGCAAAGTATGGCTGCTAATTAATGCCAATGACGTTAGTGTTGTCAGTTTCTATCCAGATTGCCTGAATGACTTTGGAGATGTAGGCACCTAGGAATAGTTGTAGTAAGTTAGTACGAAGTCCCTTTCACCTTGATACTTTTTTCTCAATAGGACTTTCAAATAAATCGTATTTGTACGGTAGCGAAGCATTGGTGTTGAAGACTGACGTCATGCTGTCGACGGCGATGATTGTGACCACCTAACAGTGTCTTAGATGTACTAAGCCAGCCCATCTGTGTGATTCAGATTTCCGGCAACCACAGCGATATCTAGGCTTTTAGATAGCCGTAACAGGGCGTCATAAAACTTGTCTTTGCTAGTGTCAGAGCTACAATCAGTTGGGGTGTAAGCAGATACGACACAGAGACATCGGTTGACTTCCCCTCTTTTAAGACTTCTTCATAAGTGTTGCCAGACGAATGGCGCAGAGGCGACTACCAATGGGTATCCAGTGAAGCAAGGATCCTTCCGCCAGGTGATTTGGGACGATACTGACTCCTGCCCATCCTGGTACAGCAGTCTGAATCGCCAGAGGTGCACAGCCGGAAACGGTTGGAGAGTGATGGAGTGGTCGGCCCAGCCACTGTGTTTGCGTCTTGAATTCTTGTTTCTGATACACAGCGCACATAAATGCCAAGCGAGTTCATTGTGAGAGCAAGAGTAGCTTGTTAACCTACTTGTTTCAGAGTGTGGACATTGAGGGTGCCTAGATAGACTGGATGTCGAGGCTCGAAGATTGATATCGATATTTCTGAGGATGTCGGTGCCGGATGACACGCACATGACTTGGTGGTTAGAGTGCGAATTTCGTGACTAGACGGTCCGTAGTTCAAAACCGACCTCTGCAACTTTGACTCCCCCTGTCTAGGCTTGGACAGTCTGGCATTATCCCAGCCCTTGTGCATCCTTCGGGTGACGTGAGCTGGGATACTTCCAGGGTGCCCACATCTAGACAGGTGGACGATTAAGATCTTCAACCAAAGCCTAACTGCAAGGCAGTGGTGTTTAGCTGGAAATACGAGTATATTACCATTTTTACCGATCACGTCTCTACACTTGATCAGAAGACTGTGTTGTCAGACCTCTAACCACTGACTAATCTGGTATGAGAGACTCTGTGAGTGTCCCGCGGACACTCCTCAGTGTAGTTCAGTGGGTCTCCGAGGTACACAAACCGTCACGGAACGGTAAGTTCCAGTCTGTTCGTGACGGGTGTGCAAGCGAATTTTGCTTTTAAAGAATGACACCGGTTCGACTTTCTAATAGTATTTCGGGAGTTAATCAACTGCATTCCTCCACTTCTATTATCATTATATGGTATTGTTAAAAAATCCGCTTTCACTTGTAACAGCTTTTCTTACAGACTGATCGCCAGTGGTTGATCTGACTTGGAACTGGAAAACAAGATACAAGCAGTCAATGAGACATTCAGCTAGTATGCTGTTGAGGAGCGTTTTTGAAGTACACCTTCAGCCGGGATCAATATCCCAGCTGTAGCTTGCGACACGGCCTTAGATTTTGCCTGTCCTACCAACCTGGCCTCAGGCTCTTTGAACAACATCGAATCACGTGTTGTTCTGATGGTTTGGTGGTTCTCAACGTGGCAGATTTTAAATTTCGATGTACGCCGAAAAACGACCTTTATGTTGGATGTAGCCATTCTTTTTGTCACGTCCTTTGTTCTGTACTGTATCTATCCCTTTGTAGCCCATATTTGATAGTTCGCTCTCAATATGGCCCGGCGTATTGATCTGTTCAAACTCTTGGATGGACTTATAACAGTTTACAAGCCTCCTAACATGGTTCTGGACAGATTCTTAAGCATGTTAAAGAAGCAGTTGGCTGCAGGTGTGATTATGCAGGATCCATGACCTCCATTTTTCACTGCAGATTTTAATGCTTTGACATGCGAACCAAAACTCGTTCGCACAATACTACGTCCTGATGAACGACAACGTAACAAACCTACCATTGTCTCAGTCCCCGATATAGTGGATGACGAACTAGGCAAGTTCTAATTTTTCTGGTATACCATCCTTATGTTGCTCCCACAGTTTTAGGAAGGCGTTTTGTGGCTGGTGATTTTGTCCTTCATCCTGTTGATCCACTAGATGAGATGACCTCTGGTCTACAAGGTATCCCAGTATCCATATTTTTCACGTTTCTGATTCCATCAGTCCTAGGCATTGGAGAGAATGGAGTTTGCGACCATGCCACACAGTTTGCCCATTCGTTCTGGTTGAAGACCTATCATTTAAATGGCATGTTTGGTAGAGCATCATCTTCTGGGACTGCTTCTGGAGCAACTCTACTTCGTGCGTCATGGCGTAAGTGAACTGTATCCAAGTTAGAGTGGGAAGTTTTGTGGGAATGCGTGTTTTAATGTTCTATTATGGAATATCTTATAATATTTGGGATTATTGGTATGCACCAGGAGTTTCGATTTGTTTCGAAATTGGACTGACGTTCGCCTGCACATAGGCCTAAAAGATAGTGATTCAACAAAATTCATTGTTACTTGTCCGTATCCGCGTTTGTCAACATTCTAGGCCACGTGACTCGTTACAAGCTCGATCGTATCCTGGTTGATCTGCAAACACAGTTTCGCCGTTTGGCCCTACACCATGCAGGACTTCGCCCGAATACACAAACTGCTTATTTGGCTTTGGCTGCTAGAGGCGCTGGTTCTGATCTTAGGCCAGTAACGCCCAGTGCAGTCGAAATGGATTTCGAAGACCGTGAGCAACTCATTTCCCCATGGGAACGCAGTCCTCCCCCCTACTCAACTCCATTTGTGAACGCCGCTGGGGAATTTGCTGTGGGTAACGAGGCGGAACGAAGGCAGTCTGCTCCATACGTCAACTCTATCCGCTGCGCGGCTTTCGAGCCCCCGTTTTTCACCCTGGGTTAGTGCTTTCCAGTTGTCCCTTTTTCATTAAATGGTTCTATAGAAGTTTATGGTTGATGAGCTTGCGGTTATTTACATTTGGTTTTGTCCTGTCAGTGGTAATTTTACCGTCTTTACCTTTTCGTTTTCTTTATACCCGGGTCTCATCCTCATACACCGTCTTGCAAGAAATCCCTCTACATAGTCAATTTTTGAACCACTCTCAGTTTAAACTGGCCAGTGTGACATCCTTTTCAGGTGGCCAACTCTTGGGCGTCCTCATTCCACTGTGGTACCACACCAGGTGCAAGAAAATATATATTCGGAGAGGAAAATCCATACAGTGTGTCAGGATATATTTGATTGGATGACGGGTTCCCTAACAAGTAACTCGTGCTTGGGGGTTGGGTACACGTTAACCATCCAGAGTACTTTTTACTCCTCCATCAGTAGGTTGCATGACCTGACTACATTTGCTGGGTACGTGCTTTCTCCACATCAGGTGATGTTGGTCGATCGTACGACATATCCGCTTGTGTGGAATGTTCAATGCGGCGGTTTATTGGCTAGCTTTTTGCATCAACCTGCGCAGTATTGAAGACATGGATTAATGGGTATGTTGGAGGCTGCTGGCTCAAAAGGCGGAATTTCTGCATCTTTTGAAACTTCAGGCCGTCTGTCACGAGGATTTTAGCAAACAGACAACTGCTAGAAGCACCATAGCAGTTGATGGTGGGGTTATCCAGAGTTTCTACGTAGTCCGGGGTCATGTATACACTTCTTGGGATCGGCATTGCTGGTTCTAAAGATTTACTTGACGAAGTTTCTTAGGACCGTACACATAGTGCATCTTATACGGTGTGCTGTGAAAGTGTGCGGCAACCAAGGCCGGAACGACCGAACTGTACGATGGGTCGATCTTTTCATCCCCCAAGGACCTCAGTTTGCTACTACACGTCTGACGTTACATAGTCACATTTGGCCTTAGGTGATCAGGTTGAATAATGTACACGACTAGATATTAGTTAAGACCACCACATTCCAGTACGACCAATCCTCGTAGTTTATGGTCTTGGTACATTTTGGGCGAATGTTGCAGGTGGTCGCGCAATAACTGGCGTCGTCGCCCTGACCTGAAATCCCGGTGTGTCTTCGTTCTGCTCGATTCTTTTGGAGCATCAGGGAAACTAATATACACCGTCTGGAACAGTGCTCACCAACCTCAGTGATTCTGAGTTTCGTAGCCTTCAGGCGCCTCCAATGTCTTCCGGACACAGAATTCCTCATCGTAAGGACTCGCTTCGGTTTAGCTAGGTAGACACAATCCCAAAAAGGGTTGGTTGGAATCTACACTTCTTGTCTCGTCGAATCTTTTAGATCAAGTATATAAGGTATCACATCTTTCAGGACTTCAAAAGAAACAACCAAATCCGACAGTGGGGCGTGCAGATGAGGCACGATACGGCGTGAACAGTGATCAGGGTACTGGTTCTCACATGGACAACAGAAGAAGATAACTCTACGGAACATAATGCGGAACTAGGTGGTCAGCTTGGAAGTATGCTTGAGCACTGTGAGATTAGTGTTCGACTTCTGGATACGCAGCGTTTCTCTGCTAGCCACAATCTGGCGATTTCCGACAATATTTGTACTAAGGATTTCGCGCCTGTAAGTTCATCAGTCATACCTTACCATGTTTACCCAACAAGTTAACCGTCAACTGTATTATTTCTAGTCTTGGAACTACTCCATGTAGCTTCTTCACGATATTCAAACTTCACATCTTAAACGATTTTTCAGAAGTTCAGGTGGCATACGAAACACTGGATTTCCTCATCAATCTTGTCGCCAACATTGGTCCAAAGCTTCGGACTGCGACTTTGCTTTCCAGTGCCCGACGAGTGCGTCATGGTCGTTTGACTCTCGAAGATGCTTTGCTGATGAAACAATGTACAGTTCCGGAACAGGTTCTACAGTCTTTATCGAACTATGTGACCAAGGAGCTCAAAGAAGACGAAGTGCCGTTGGATGAAATGGAGTTGTTAGGCTTGTTGGCTCGGTCTACCACAACACCTAACCTCTTCACTAATCTCTTCACTTGCACCACACTTCACCCATCCGAGGAACGACCTCCCACAGAGGAGGAATATCGGTTATTGACCTCGATAAAATAGACCCCTGAGGTGACAAATGACGACCCGTCTTTCATCTTTTTTTTCATGTACAGATTACGACCGATTAAAACTTGCTTGCTTGTTTCTAATTTCTGACCCTCTGTGTTTCGTCACTTCGATGTAAATTCCTATTCACGTTGTTGCTGGATATAGGCATTTCCCTGGAAGCAGGACTGATTTCTGTTCATCTCTGTTCTCTCCAATCTCAAGGCTTTGTTTGTCGAACCTTCTGCTCATCAAGTGGAAATGTAATCCGTGGTTGCATCCAATTAACAACAAAACTGTCAGTCTTTTGCGACGCTCATAAGGATTGATAGTCCTCTGGATGGACTATATCTTAAGAGAACCACCGTTGGTTGTTCACCCAAAACCTCATAAACCTTTGAGATTGCCAAAAGAGACCTGTTATCGCAAACCTAATTCCGGACCATCCCTTTCGCCACTGTCTTGCCGGACATGCCGCTGTCGTACCAACGAACAGTTGAAAACCTGGTCTCAATGATTACGACTAACTTTTCTTTGATTCTCCATTCCTTGTTTGCAATCAAAAAGTCGAACGAAAGCCGGGTAACACTCTACTTGGACGTTGCTACGGATTGTCGTCTATGATTAGAAGCCAACTCATCCTCAGAAACTGTGACCTGATGGGGGAGGCAAAATGGCTCAAGTGGTTAGAGCCCGAATTTACTGACCGGAAGGTCCGTGGTTCCAACTCGAACTCTGCATCTCGGCTTCTTCTGCGCAGGCTTGGACTACCTGGCAGTGTCCCAGCCCTCGTGTTCCCTTCGGGTGACACGGCAGCTAGGCACCCTTCGTTCTTGAACAATCCCGAAATGTTCGACGGTGCCATTGGTCACAGTGTCAAACGCTTACGCTAATTCAGCGCATCGGGAAGTAGTCAGCATTACCTACCATAGCATAACATACAATATTCATTACTAAACCAATTGGATGTGCGAGTTTGGAAACATTTAACAATTGCGAATTAGTTCAACAACTTGTTTTATTACTTGTAAACATGAATTACGGAAGATAGAAAGACCTCATGTACAAAGGTAACCGTTTCGAACGAATAAAACCTGAAGTGACAGATTAAAGGGGACTTGTTGGGGTATTCGTAGACGTGGGTCTTGGAGGAAATGTGGGCAGTGTGTAGACTGTTTGATATGTTGATGAAAGAATTAGGAGAAGAACTGATCAGTTCAACAACCAGACCAGTAACTTGTCAAAATTGGCTTGAGTAACGAGGCCCGGTAGTACGGGTGAAACGTGTGATGAAAGATGTTAGCTGCAACAGATCATTCACTCTAGGAGTTGACAAGATATCAATAACATCTACTGCTTTTCGGTGCGCTTCTGCCGCATGTAAGTGACACCAAGGTCGACTTATATGTTGTACAGACGAAAGGCTTATGTGGGATAAAGCGCATTCACGTTCACCATGAACAAAAACATTTAAGGTTTTTAATGAGAGGCTTGTAACATATCTTTCTAAGCGAAATGAGACGAAAGGAAGTGGCATCACAGTTTTGATTGGAAAAAACAAATAACCGGAACCTTCAGAGTAATGTTGGGATTCGGGTGCGGCGTTCATTACAATTTATTGAACGACTGTTATAAACAGTTTACTCGGAGCAAAACATGTGCAGTGAATCTGCCCGGTGTTTTACATTTTCACCTCATCCAGATGTAGCAGTGGGCTCCTTTATGTTTTGGAAGTTCGTGAGTTAGTTTTAGTGCGAGTTCGTCATACTGCTGATCAGTGGCCCGGGGGCCCAACAGTTTGGTCTTTATCTACTATGTGGCGGGAGATTACGAGTTCGAACCTTCATGGAGGTTTGTGAGATGGGCACTGCTGGTGATTTCCGGCAAGGGTCGACAGTTGCGCAGTGCTTCTCGGCTTTTAGATACAAACTGATTTCACTTACAAGATTGCAGTTTTTGGTTTTTCGTAAGCCACTTGAGGTTACTTCAACGCGTCAGGTATAAACGGTTGAATGGTTTTTCTAGCTGACTGTTTTATTCTTCAATGATATTTAACTTCAAACCTACTCCGCGGAGTAGATGTCGTCTTAGAATTATCCTTCCATTATAATTTTTGTTAAGGTATGGGTAGGGGAGGGTTACTACCCTGGGAATGTGATGTTTGGCTGTGTGAACTTAACAGGCAATATCTCCATTAAGTTTATTTTCCGATGTCGATCTTATCCAACGGAGGCAGACGCCAACGCAAAGAAGATAAACTGCCATGGTAGCAAGCGGTGAGATGAAATCTTAATTACGAGTTGGAACAAGATAGAATTCGTTACATGTTTTTCACTGGTTCCCACCTAGATTGTTCCGTACACTTGGCCAAAGCTTTTAGCACATTTCAATTAAGATACTATTATAATATTATCTGCAATTTTCGAGTGGGATGTTTCCCTAATAATAGGTTGCAAGAAATGCTAGTTAAGCTGGGTTTGTACTTATAATATCCTCACCTATTGTTTTTTTCTTCACCCCGAAATGGTCAACTACACTGTGATGACGTTAAAGTGCTCCATACTTGGACAAATGCCTGGCTTCTATTTGTTTCGCATATATTTATCCACCAGTCCAACGGGCATATCCTGGCATCATGAGCTTGGAAGACTGCAACCGTTAACAGACACTTCTGTTTTAACCGACGTACTTTAATAACGTTAGTAGAACTCCGTTAAAAATACATTAACCGCAAACCGACCAAATGGAGGCAGTTTTTGGAATCTAGCCTTGTGCAAGACAAAACCTACCACAGCATTCCAATACGAAGATGTCAGTCATTGGGTAGTCCGTGAACGAGGAAACCGGGCTTTGGAACCCGTCGGCAACGCTCCAATACGAAGATGTCAGTCATTGGGTAGTCCGTGAACGAGGAAACCGGGCTTTGGAACCCGCCGAGTCGGCAACGCTGTGTGGTACAAATGAATAGGAAAGAAGTAATGGTCGGGACGGCGCCGTGATTACGTGCGACAAAACTTGGTTGGTAAGGTGAAAATAAACATGATAGCTAGGCAGTTGCAGTACGTTTGAAGAGAGAAGTTTCCTCTGGTGGCAAGTTCGCAGCTAAAATCCAGTATGAGAAAACTTATACAGGACAAAATTTCAGATAACGTCAACCATTGACAGGCTGGACCTTACCGTGTTGTGACGGTTTGGTTGCTTCAGTGACCCAGTGAGCTATACTGGGGAGTGTTTTTGCGGCATCAGCGAAGTCTCTTATATCAGGTTGTCCAGTGATTCGAGGTCTGACCAACACAATCCCCTGGTCCTCCTGGATTTCGGGTTGAAGCATGAGTAGCCACTTGTTTCTTAAGAAATGCTATTCACGGGCATTCCCGTTTAAACACTGCTGCCTTGTGGTAGGCTTTTCAGCTTCAGTGACCCAGTGAGCTATACTGGGGAGTGTTTTTGCGGCATCAGCGAAGTCTCTTATATCAGGTTGTCCAGTGATTCGAGGTCTGACCAACACAATCCCCTGGTCCTCCTGGATTTCGGGTTGAAGCATGAGTAGCCACTTGTTTCTTAAGAAATGCTATTCACGGGCATTCCCGTTTAAACACTGCTGCCTTGTGGTTAGGCTTTTCAGCCAAAAGCTTTGACCGAGGACCATAATCGTCTCCTTATGTAGAGTCGAGTTCCCTGACAGTGCCCTCACTCACAACCACGAGTCGGGTCGCTTCGACTGCTGAATACGGCGGAGAGAGACGGAATAAGAGAAAACGGACTACTGCTGATGCCTTTCTGTTTGATGTACTTTTTCTCTCCCCCCCACTCCAATAATATTACTCTTATTTTGGATCTGTCCTGGTCTATCCGGCCGCTTTTTGTGTTCGAACTCGGAAGCAAGTAAGGCAAGTGAGACACCAGTCCGCACTTGCTGGACTTGCTTGAAACTAATTTATGCTGCATATCCGAAGCGAGAGTCCAACTTCCAAGCACAGTCATTGAACCAACTGCTCCACCACCAACTTCTGCCTGAGAACCTCTGGAGATCCAGAGACCACTGCAGTTGGGGTCGGCATCATCCTAAGTCATTGGGTGGGATAATCGTTGCTTAGCTGGTTAGGCGTTGGTGTTCACCATGGTGCGGCTCGTCTGGCAACTTTCGTGAGGTAGTCTTACAAGCCAGAGATTGGTTGTTGTCTGTTCGTCATGCACAATGACGCCTCCTTGGCGACTGTAACTCTTGCACCATCAGAAACAACATTATGAGACTCCTCTTATGGTGGACCAAAACCCCAGAAGTCGGTGGTTTTGCCGAAAGCTTGAATACACAAGTGGGCAGGGTGAGCAAACCGGAGACTTAAGTGGATGGTCTACTTGGGTTGAGCAGACAATCGCGAATGACTGCTTCAGCTATGTGCCAGATCATCTGGCTACATGGTCTCCTCCAACAGCGTGCCAGTCACGAACTCACACTGCCATCAGTTATTAATGGTGGAGATCAATATCTGACTGAAACTCAAATCTGGAACAATTGTGTGGATTCTGACAATGCACTCGTCCGGAATCGCTTCTCTTTTCGGTTTTCTAGGCCGCGTCTGGGGTTAACTGAATTTAGCAGAACCGTCTTTTGTAGCCTTCCAACTTATCCACAGTCGAATGCCAATTCGCACTGGAATAAGATCGCCACATCCTCCTACAATGCCAGAAGTATGCTCGTGATGGATTTGTCGAGCTCGGGAGAACTCAACTTTGGTAACCTGGAAGCATCTCAGCCCTTGTCCTTCCTTCGTACGGCATGAGAACTCTGCACCAAAAGGACAGTACAGCTGAACGACTATTGTCCTGTTTACTAGATATTAGACAAAACGATGGCGCTGCTTGGATCGCGGAGGTATGACTGTTAATCAATGGTAACCACGTCGTTTTCAGTTTCTGCCCAGGTCATATGAATGGGTGTTTAGAGATGTTAGCAACTCGGGATAATTGTGGTGGGCTAGCATTAAGTCCCTTCTCCCCTTCGCTTTTATTCTTTACGATAAGGCCTTCAAATAAATTATGACTGTTAGGCACCGGGGCATCAGTGTTGTACACTAATTATAGGATCTGGGTAACTAAGGACCTTACAGGACGATTGGAGCTATCGGACTATAATACGCAGTTAATATTCAGTGGGCAGTGGAAACAGTCGGTTGATGGCAGTAGATGTCGGATCGAGAACTGGTTAAATAGGCAAATGAGTTAATGAACATCGTGAATGAAGCAGGACGTACAATCGAAAATAGCGCAATCGATAGGGGCAGAGGCGAAGCCAGTGGAACAGCGGGATTTCCTGGAGGTAATAAGGAGTAAGTACCAAATAATATACAAAAGTATTTAAACGGGAAGTCAGGCAGTGTGAGTTGGCCGTATACAGAGATAACGGCTCAGAAGTCAGTCAGTACGTTCGGGAGGTAACGCCTTACCTGACAGCATGACGAAGCAGCACTTGCCAAGTGTCCAAAAGTGCGCGCTTAGGCCTGTTTAAAGCAGCATCCAAACCAGGGGAAGTCGAGTTGGCGCAGTGGATAGTGCGCTCTTCTGCCATCCAAAGGTTTGTGCAACGACGGCCGACCTCCAAAAACAGCTTTTTGTTAAGCAATGACTTTGGATTACTGGACATTATCGAGAATTACATATTGACCGCTTATGCTCACGTTCGGATTGTTATATATAATCGAGAGCTCAGCACTAGAACGGTAAACCCAAAAGTACTATTTTGGAGTAGTATCCATAAGACATCGAACTTATGGGGGTGAAGTCAACCTTTTCGTAAAGTCCGCCAAGAGTTCGGTCGAACGCGCTCAGTAAACCGGCACGCGGCATGTCCTCAGAATTTCCATCTTGGATAGGAGTAAACAGTACTGTCTTAGCGTTTGTGGCANAGTCAACCTTTTCGTAAAGTCCGCCAAGAGTTCGGTCGAAGGCGCTCAGTAAACCGGCACGCGGCATGTCCTCACAGAATTTCCATCTTGGATAGGAGTAAACAGTACTGTCTTAGCGTTTGTGGCAGGACGCCTTTGGGGGTGTGTCGTCATCAAAATTGAATCTTTCAATCATCTGATCTCCTACCAATTCCGTTTGACGAAGTATTTTCCACATTTCCGAAACCACACATGGATGAGATATGACAATAATCATATTCTTGTCCTACCTCAGATCGACGGGAACCGTCAAGGCGAGTAGTTGTCACTCAATGCTATGTCCGTTATTTCGGCCGGCGCCGCTGGGCCAGTCGGAGTTCAGTTTTTCTTTTGTATACGGGGGCAATCCACTGTGCTGCTTGCAGTTCGGAGCCGATGCAGCCCAGTTGCTACATGAGGTACGCGATCAATTCTCCCTGCGATTCACGTTCTGGTTTTGCGAAAAGGATTTGACAGTTGCTGTCATTCATGGACATCTGTCGGCAAACTGTATGCTCCCACTGTTCATGAACCCCTTGGGATTATGAAGTGGCTAAACTAAACTGAAGGAATATTTCAGTTGCATTGGCTCACACACGACAAACTAGGCAAATGTGGACGGAATGCACAACATTTCCTGTACTTCTAACAGTCGTTCTGAGCTCCTCTGGTGATATCCCACAGGAATGATATGGGATCTAACTTGAGTCACCGTGTTAGGTTACAGTAAGTGTCCAGTCAGGAGTGACTGACGCAGTGTGAGAGATTTGTGGTTAGTAGAAAAGGCTGCTCTCAAAAAAAAATACCACGCTTGATAAGTCACTTCAACTGTCGGCTGGTGTCGAGGTGACACATTCTCAGCTGGGGCAATGCATCACATTTCATAGAAAATTCTGTCGAGTTTCCCCCGTTCAGAAGATGCCAAGCGGTATCAGACCTGCTTATTGGTTATCCGGAACTCAGTAGCAAACCACAGAACAATTCGATGTGTATGATTGATGGGAACTTATGTGCACTTTCACGTGGTGTATACGGATGAGACACTGGTGTTCTGATTCCCGAATGTTCTGTATAACTTCTCAAACAGTTGACTACCTGGTTCCAGAAGGCAGACCTCGTTCCTTGAATAATCATCGGTCTCTCCTTATGAACCTATATATTGACCCCTTCACAATTCCTTCTAATTGAATTTATCAGTAACAGGGATAACAAGATCGTACGCAGAATTATCCTCCTGCTCATCTAGTCATCATATCTCGACGTTGCCAAAGACAAATCACATCTGTTTCATTGGGGAAACCTCACGGCTTCTTGGACTTCTTCATGAGAAAACAGCCGACTTAGCGGCTGTCCTTGGCCACTGGTATTTCCATTTTTCATGACCATAATCTTTCTATATATTGCAAAGACTTTATCTATGTTGTTCACTGGAGACCCTTCATATCAGAGTTGGTAGATTTTCGTCGTTGGTTCTTATGCGCCTTTGGAGAACGTGACAACCTATTAGAGGGGAAGTCAAATGAAGATAGAAAAGTCAAAAGAATAAGTCGCTACAGGGTAATGGTCGGAATGAGACATGCCCAGGTGCAACTTGGAAACGGGGATTGCTGTGGAGTGTGCTGCATCCCGAGGTAGCAGGGTGGAAGAGGCCTCAAATACTATTTAAGAGCAACTCGGTTGACTCATTTGGGAATACACAGCCTTTGCTTTCTTCGAACATCCTAACAATATCGCCAAGTACTACTGTGTACTAGCAACTAACCGAACTTTCAAGATTGGGAACATCAGTGACCCTGATCTGCCACTCGTTTCCCAAGGTCTGTGTTTCTTACGTCTTTGCTCAGCCAGTGCCTTGCTACTGAAAGCATTGATGTCTCTGTTGGACAGAGGGGAGAATCCGCCACCATCGTGGTCATTGAAAGCAAAACTAAGTACGAATAATACTGATGCTTCACTGCCGTTCACCGAGCATCCACTGAATTATTAGTGCGCAGGATCCTTTCTCGTTCAAGGGGAACTATACAACGACTTGCTTCGTAACTCAGTGCTAACTAGGCTTGACCTCCTCGGTGAGGCACGTGAACTTCATGTTGTCCACTTTCAGAGAAGCGGATTTGCTGTTTTCTCCGAACCAGCTGACAACGCTTTTTACCTCTTTGTCGGATTTCTGAAGTATTGTTCTAAATTTAGTGGAGTATACTTGTCAAATTTTTGGTCGGTAATTACCGTAAGCTTTCGTCGAAACATTCTATTGGACACCTCTGTAATCCTTTTCTACCAGTTGCTGTTTCGAATTGCAACACCCTGGTCTTAGGTCGAACTCATCTTTATTCGTTTTACAACCTCCTTGAACGCCGCTATTTTCGTACTCAATCGGCTACCTTTCCAATCGATAGTTCGAATCATGCACCTTCTGGTCAGTAAATTCGCACTCTAACCATTGAGCCGTCTCGCCACCTGCCTGCACTGTCGAATTACAGAAAACGTCATAGGAGAATTCCTCGTGATGATAATGGCGAGACTACCTGCTGAGGGAATGTAAGAACCAAAGTTTCACAACCGAGGAAGATGGTTTCTTCGTGCGCCTCAGAGATCCATATCAATCTAATCTATCAATATTCTGTTTACTGACAAAAAAAAGTAATTTGGGTTAAAGCGGAACAAAGGAGGCTAACACCTCTTTCCATTCTCCATCACACGACCTCCAGATGTGAGGTGCACACGGCCGGGGACACTGGAGCATAAATTTGGAACAATTATACCTGGAGTCACAAAAATGTGAGATCCGTCCGCCATTAGATATTGTAAAGTGATTTACAGCAGTTCATACACTTACCCGGGCTTCGTAAACGTATTCGGCCATCATACAAGGGCTAGTTTTCTCGCAAATTTTCAAACAATATCCTAGGGTTTCAGCTGAAAACCGTTCAAGTGGGATTTCGGTTAGTCGGCTGTTTTCCAGCAATGCCCATCTATACTCGCCGAAATGACAATTGACCCACAGTTCTGGATGTGTTGGCTCGCACGATTCTTGCGAGTCTGCTTTCGTTACCGCGTACAGAATAAGCACACAGAACCACAAGTGAAGTGACATGCGGTTATTGATGATAAGCGATTCCTAAACCGTGACTAAATAATGATGACTTCCATCCACACATTTCAAACACTCTGATTGGTGGAATTCCAACCCAACCAGAAAATGGATATGAATCACAAGGTCGCATCTTAGAGAGGTTTGGGACTGATCATGCCTGAAGCAGGAACATACTTGACGAAAAACGGAAGGCTGAACGATTAATGCTTCGGTAGCTTAGGTACGGTGTCTAGTTACATCCCTGGTGCTGATGTTCCACTTTCTTCCTGATTATTTCTTTCCCACATCTACAGCTGTTTGCATAAGGTTTTGATTGCAAGACCACTTTAGAGGGGACTTTTCAACATACAGTGATGCAGGAGGACAGCGTGGTTGTTGAACTCATGGATCAATCAGTTAAATACTGGAACAACTTTGCTGTCGTTCGTGGTAGTTGAAACCGGTATGAACCAAAGCGTTTGTGTGTTTCGGGAGGTATATTCCAAATTTAACTATTCCATCTGGCGTTTTATATCCAACTCCATCAGAATCACGATCACTTATTTGGAATATAGATCACTCAGGTGTAACACCCTATCGTTGCCTAGCTGTCATGCAACCCGAAGGAAGCACGAGGTCTGGGATACTGCCAGGTCGCCCAAACCTAGACAGGAAATCGGGAGGCAGAGGCCGGGTTCGAACCACGGACTTTCCGGTCAGTAAATTCGCGCTCTAACCACTTGAGCTACCTCGCTGGTACAAGTGAGTAGACACGAAAATGCTCGTTGCTGTAGACTGCCAATGGTTTCTTTTGCGAAAACATGAGGAACCTCAGATATCATCACGTCCTAGTGAACGTCGTTGCCTTCTTCAATAGTTTTCCCATTTCACCGCTTTTTGACCTTGAACATATCCCTGCAAATTCTTGATGTGTGAGTATGTGGGCTTCTCACCAATCCTGATCGCCACTTGGTCGTACACTTGGTTTTGCTTCCTTGTGGAATGTTGCTCAAAGGAACTTACCCCGAGACGCTAGCACCACCGAACGGAGCTTACCAAATATTGCGTAGATTGTAGCTACCCAATCACCCACACACTTGACTGTTCATCCAACAGTCGCTCACTGGATCACGAAACTTGTCTCTTTTTTCATGCCCACAACCACGTCACATTAAGGTGACTCATCAGACGTCGATTGTCTGCACCGTCTAGTGAGCGTACCAACCACTCACGTGCTGACGCGCCCACGTATACGCAAACGGACCTACATGTAGAGCAACCGAACGCAGTCAGCACACACAGGGTGGCACGCGCGCAGGGAACAAGGAGTCAGCCAAGAACTCCAAGTCCACGGACAATCATGGAACACGGGTAGCAGCTATACTGCGAAGAAAACACGTTCCCGCCGTCCGAACTTTCACCAAGGGGCTCACATATGATAAGTTCCCTTTTATGACTCGCCCCCTTTTGGCACTGTATTTATTTTTATACGTGTTGCAACGCTCCGGTGTCAATCATACTAAAAACTTTTATTAGTGCATACACCTGAGTCGTGTTATGGCTATCAACGAATGTGCACTAATAAGATATCCAGTGATCGTGCATCCTAGAGAAGTCTATCAGAATTTTAGTATATTTCTGAAACTCAGATGTTTCAGAGTTCGAAATTTCAATGCTGCATTTGATAACACGAGTTTTATCCACCCACTGATTGTTGATATTCTGGGAAGACAATTGTCGTGTAGTGTTGTCACAGAAGTGCAGTATAAAGTCAGTTTGATGGTGAATATCGCTTAATTACAGAACGGTTATCGTGGACGGTTCGCACTCAAAACTAATCAATCGATTAAGCAGGAAACGTTCCATTGTTCGTTGGTGATGAAACATGTTTACATTAGGCTCCAATTCAAAGGTGATTTAGTCGTTGAATCAGAGGGCTCAGAAATTCTGTTGACTTAACTTGCATGGCCGCTAATCTGCACTTAAGTTTCACCTCCAGCCCCACTATCAGGATCCGCCTGACGGACAAACTGCTACGTTTCATCACCTGCTTCTGTGTGTAGTCATGAGTATGCTGTCGCCAAACATCATAAGTTGGTCATACAACAAAGCGTTCGTTTTACAGAACGCGAGAATACAATTCATTATATCTGAGTTGCAGTTGGAATAAACTGGAATTAAGTGCAATCACTTCATATTTGGCCCAAATCCAGTTATGTCTTTATCAAAGAGAGTGCCTGTGATGTCATATACCGGGTACTTCTGGGTCGGCCATGGCTGGCACGATCCGGACTGTTATCATTCGTCGTGGACTGAATGACCCACAACTTTGCTTCTAAGAGAGACTTCTTGAACGCCTGAACTCTAGCTGGCATGAGAAAATTCCAGCCCCACAAACTTGTCTGACCTTGATGCCACTCATTTGATTCCCTGACCCACTGACCCGTGTGCCTCCAACTTGACCCCTGCTTCTTATTTCTCTTTTTCTCGCATGTACCCGTGATTTGCAGATAACGTTTCCTCGTTCAGTAGCTCAGAGGGCCACTCATCGGAAAAAGCTTTGTTCGCTACTTTCGTTCTCCTCACGACGTCACAAATATTCTCAACCGTATTCCGGAAAGATCTGCTTCCATCAGCACACTATATCAGAGTTAAACATCGATTAAAATATCCTGCCGGTTGGTACGGGTGTCTAGATCTCATAAGGTGCTTAGAATCATTTTGATCAGATCTGGGCGCTTGATTTTCCGGTTTAGACGACGACGGTTACTCTTGGCTGTCACTAGTAATTTCGTTGGTCTGTATGTGCTAGTAAGTGCTAGGAGAATGTGGCCACGAGTGTGAGATTACGTTGCCTTTTTGTCGTTCTGAATCACATACTTTGGATCTAAGCTGTTTTTGTCGATGAGGTCATTGTGACATGTGGAAGGGGTGCACTGGTAATTGATGTTTCCGGTGACAAGGGTTTGGGATGTCGTGGTCAAATAGCACTTGACCAGTTGAGCTGCAGTCTCACTCGTCATGCGGCGTAGCTTATTACACCGGCTGAAGGATGACGTGCTTGAAAACAGGTCAACGTTTCAGGTGAGTGACGAAAATGTCGGTCAGCTGCATCCAAAACCAAGGCTTAACAAGTGAGGCGGTTAATAAATCTTTGGGACAACTTCCATTGAATGACTCACACTAACGTGTACAAGACGAATCAACGAGCTTTGTGTATGAGACATTCAACCAGTGGAAAGAGGGAAAATATCTGACAGAATTAACTATTCTTGTGAGGGCGTGACTATTCATAAAGTTCAATTGTATTCACAGTATTTTTGTTGACCTTCTTGACAGATAAAGGTTCAGCGGATGGCAGTGGAGAGAAATTGCTCCGTCGTTTTACGATGGTAAGCAATCTTGTTGACTCTGTGCTGGGATCGGAGACGGCTTGTTGATATTGTAGCCCCAGGCAGTGCCAGACACTTGGAACAAGACTACTAAAAGTACAATGACCGATTGATCGATCGGCTGTGGTTGTACGCAACGTCTTTGAAGCATTTGAAGCAAAGGTACTTCAAGGGGTTTTGATGACGCACTGGTTGTTACCGAATCGATTGCACACGCAAACAGGTTATCTAAATGTAAGGACCACTATGACACCAACAACGGGTTCTCAGTCACTCATGAAACGTTCCCCGTACCCTTAAAGGATTGTGATGATGGTGCACCTTTGAAATCTAACAAAAAACGGGACAGAAATAACACTGTAATCAAACGCATAATTCTTGAGGTTCATGAAAATGTGTTAAGATGTGCTTACGAACGTCGTAAGAAGGAAGATCCCTCGTGGACGGAGCGCTCCGAAATATTTGAAGCTGGCGCAGAATTGCCAAGTACCATTTATTAATTACTTACGACGTTGAAGTAGCGTGTTATTACTTCACCAACTGAGAAATGATAAAATTGGCCGATTCGAGTAACGGCACAGGTGATGGAGCAGAGTTTCAAGCGAAATGTTGAAGATATGCTGCCCAGCGATCTAGATCCTAGTCTGTAGTATATATAGGATTTTATTATGATTACTATGAACAATTTGTGAGCTCTTCGTGGTGGATGTGACAGTGATCAGATCTCGACAAGTGTCTTTAAGTTGATAAGAGTTGCATCTTGTTGGTCGATAAACGGAGACGATAAGAAGTTGCTTGGTATTTCCACTAGTGTGGGTAATAACAAATTAGAAATTCGAACTGCGCTAACTGGGCCGGCGACAGATATCCAGCTGTGCAATGAGGCCCCAACTCGCCAAGATTGTGAGATCGCTGAAATCTCACTTGAGTTCTCCGATTAGTCTAGGTACACTTGTAGCCGTACTTGTGTATTGCACTTTTGACTAATTATCAGCCAACCTTCAACGCTAGATCTTCTATTTTGTTTAATCCGTCATGAATTAAAAAAAAGGGTTTTGTATGAAAGTTCCAACCATCTCGCAGGTTCACTTGAACGCGTGGATGAACAGGAGTCCTCTACGTGTTGGACAACTAGCTATTTAGGTGTAAAATGATTAAACACGGGAATACATCTCTTGGGTGCACTAGTGAGTGGTAGAGTGACTGCGTTTGTTGTATTTGACACACTTGATTTGCCGTCATTTGTAGTCTTTCGCATGCATCCAAATCGCCACAAATCTACGAAGTAAACGATGGACGCATTATAAGAAAGCAGCAGAACCCGTAATCAAATCCGTGTGGTAGGATCAAGCAAAGCAAATTCCAAGCAGACTGACAAGATACGGAGAATGGCTAACAGAAGTGTCATCCACTTTTGAAGAAACTCGGTTGAATTCCGGCTAAGCACGCATGAAGATTGGGGACTATCAGAACTCGTAAGCTGCTTCCGTAACTTTCATAGACTGGAACAGATATGTCAGACTCCTTCATGATAATCAAATGGTGGTGTAGAATCATACTATCTGAGGCTAATAGAAGCCATTTCGGTGGCAAGCTACATGCATACACGTAGACATTCCGTGGTCAGAGTACGGTTGATCAATTTCAGCTTTCTTTCAGTTGATCGGTTTGGACACTATTTCGCTTCTTGTTTCCTTATATCATGTTAAGGAAGTTGAAATTCCACTTGATTGCGTCGGATTACGACGGTTTTGATTTTTAAAAAGTCATTGGACTTCCCGGCATTAGACACTGTCAGCAGACAGCAACGGAGAACAATTTGCGCGGGCAATGCACAATCGCAGTGGCTGAGGGTATCGCAATACAACATCGCGACCCGATCTTTTGTCGGTAAAAACGCTTTGTTCGTGTGTTGTGCTTGCCATGGTCCAACCCACCTCCCTCCACTCTGTGCACTACCCACGTTGACAAGCTCAGGTCACTCTGTTGGTGACCTGAACTAGCAGTTCTTTGATAGATATCCAATGCGTCTCTCACTCTATTTCCTGTTCACATACACCATGCCCATTAAAATATGTTAAATACTGCTCTCTTGACCTTTGCAACTGTATGACTTGAAAAGACCTTGCTGAAAGCATATTCTTTACTCTTATTCTAGGTGGGAATTTTCGCAAATCGATTTGAGTTTATGACATCTGGTTTGATATTGGGAGCTGGGAGTAGGTTTTCTAGAAAGAAGTGGAACAACCTTTGAGTTTTCGACACTCCATCTTGCTGTAGTAGACGGTCGAGCGTTTGAATAGAAACTGCAAAGGATCTCCAGACTGTTCAATCACGTGAAAAATACTTGGAACCGATTGGGTAGTCATCGTTTTTTTTTAAAGTTTGGTGACAATCGGTAGATTTATTGCTGGGTAACACCAGAATTGGTGAGCATAAAAAAGGATTAACAAACCACCACGGAATGCAGAAGAATACCAGACGCTGGTCAAAGACTCAGCGATGGCGGTACATCCCTTAGACACGGGACATAGAATGGATCCGGAGAATGTGGAAGTTTTAAGCCGGGGACTGCGATTCACACCACAGCGGCTGATAGCCGAGGCGGTGGAAATCACTAAGCATCACAGCGTGAATAGGATTGAGGGTGTGGAGCTAGCGAGCGTATGGAAAGCGGTCTTAGATAACACAAGTTGACACGTGACGGTGTGGTTGTCAATCCACTTAGGATCATTAGAAAAACCCGGAGGGTGGGGGTGGAAACCCCAACCGACCAAAGGTCACAGCATCTCTCTTACAAAACTTTCTTAGCACTAGCTCACCCACACAGACTAACAGAAGGTTCAAACGAAGTTCAAGAAGAATCATCAAATGAACCGAGCCAGAAGAACTAGACTCTAGGCTGGACTCAAACACACCCCACCGACCCAACGCTTGTTCAACTACTCTAACACACTAAAATCCCTCGGCCGAAACACAACAGAGATTTAGCTTGACTTAGCTGATTGGTTCTCCTTCCGCCTTAAATCTCGACCAACCTCGGAACCTAGTCATTTGGCCTGACGAAGCTTTTGTGTCAACAGCGAAACGTTGCCCAGCAATAAATCTACCGATTGTCAGCAAACTTTTAAAAAAAAAACGATCTCCAGACTGCTTAAGGTCGATGTGTTTACAGACATGTGGCGCCATAAATACTGGCTGATGAATGCCAGTTACCGATAACAGAATAACCCGTTTGTACTGCCAACGCAACTGTTCCCGAAAGCAGAAGCCAAGAACACTACTGACACTGAGGAATTCTTTATGCACGTAGCCCGGGGTCATCATATTCCCGCCATTCAGGAATTACTTGTGGTTTGATCGATTTGCACGGGGAACTGGACGCAAACAAATGGCATTTTGTCGGAATCCAGTAGTTCCCAACGAATCTCAAGACTAACCTGCAGAAAAAAAGTTTAACAAAAGATAGTATGAGTGTTGCGGTTAATTATACACTGTGATTTGGCTAGTCTTGTAATCCGGTAACACATTTGTGCTTGAAATTTAAAAGAAACGAAGGTATGACAAACTCGTACGTCACATAACTCAAGAGTGTCTCGATTGAATACTTAGAACGAATCATATTCCCTGCGAAATGTGATGGTCCGACATGGCGATCCCCACCCAAAAAAATAAGTACCAAATTTGCCAAACATCCTAGCTACGTAATAAGAAACTAACATCTTGTTTGATTCCACCGGCAATTTCATAACATATGCTTTGGTTCTTTCTGACTTATAAGAGAGACAGAACATATTCCCACCCCTGACAATGCCAAATATCACTGGGTTGGCGTAATAAATTTACGACATTTGGGCAAAACCACTATGCATCGCAGTGACAAACGGCCCCCAAAACGTCTCACTAGTGGTGCGAAAATTGTTATTTATCCCAAACTTCGTAACCATTGACGTGGGGATTCTGGACAGATGATACCAGTGCACTAAGTTTTGCCACATCCATTCAGTCAGTGTATTTGAAAGTCACCAGAATCGAATTCTAGGGAATAAAAATGCCGGCTTAAGGAGCAATCTATTAGGCCACCAACAAATCTTGATCAAACCCACATAAAGCCTCAGTTATGATTGGAGCACATGATTCAAGTAACCAGCCAATGCAGATAACGTCTCCGGAATCTCTGATTCATCTGACAAACACCGAAAGCAGTAATACATAGATTAAACATTGGTTGTAAGAACACAAAATATCTATGCATTTAGCTATTGCAACCAAAATCGATACACAAAACCTATTCCTAAAGGATTGATCATGAAGGTATTTAAACAGGGATAGAAACCATGTGTCCAAAAACCTCAATCCTTTGAAAAGCAAAACCCAGAGTGACCTTGCACGGTTGACTTATTTGTATGACAACTCTTAACACGAGAGGATGTGACTTACCAGTTGGAAGTCCTGGCTCACCAGATGCGTGTGGCTGAAACTGTATGTCTTGCCTTCTTTAATTGGACACTGTGGTGTCAGGTGGCTACACACAGTTTTGTCGGGAAACGGTAGTGGTATAGTCTGGTTATTGTATATGCCTTGAACGACAGCATCCCCAGCAACGATATCTTTTTCTGAAGTGATAAATTGTTGAAAAAAACGCAAAGAATATATTCGTCTTGTTATTTGCAAGTTAGACTTTCCCTCCAAAGATATTAGAACGGTTTATATGGGATTGGCTGACGTTAGTGTTTGTTTATTTTAGTGTGTACACATCCCATTTGACAGTAAACTAAAAATAGCAATTTATTCTTTTTACAACGAAGCCAAAGTTTGTGATGATCACTATATTTGAAGGTACGGCTTTGACCAATGTGTCATTTATCTCGTAGGTTATCTGTAAGCTATAAAGACTAACAAAATAATTTACGCAAAATTTATCATTAAAACCGGGGAGATCTGTTTTCAGAGACAAACATTTACGAGTTCAGACGGGCAAATGTATACTCACCTGCTTTAAAAGTAATATTGATAGAAGCAGTTTCTCCCTTAAAGAGCACACATGGCTCGCTGCTGTTGCATGGGTTGACCCCGACGGACAATATCTGAACGTTACGCGAGCCTGCAAATCCGAGAAAAAACCACATAGGTTGTGTAGTGGCGATTGTGACTTGTCAGTTAAGTAAGCGAGGTCAAATACATGGGAATCCCAGCTCGTGCAATTTATTCACCAAACCTTCGTCTTTATTTTACCATTTTAATGTCAACATCGACCTTTTAAGAATGGATACTGCTTTGTCCCGAACAGTGATTGCTACGTTGGGCAAAAATACATTGATGAGGAAGAAGATAGCTACACTTTTTTGTTTATGTTGCTGCTATCAGCCAGCCTTTCCACACGCATGTGAGGCAAACATGTGTTTTTGCTTGCGTATCATAATATTTCCAAAAATGAGTGGGTGAACATAAGTCTGAAAGATGTTTTATTTGCTTTTCGGAAATGGACGCAAAATATTAGGGAGGGGGGTGATGTCTTACTAAAAAGAATAACCCATGTTACATCAGAATAAGGCTCTTCATTGCTAGATGGTTCCGGGTAATGGAAACACTCGAATCTTGAATACTCTGAAGTGCACTGCAGTTTGCAAGTGTTCTGAGTGAGTACATACAATTTTCTGAAATACAAAATTTTTGAAAAACTCACCGCAATCTGTGTAGGAAATGGCGTGGGTCACAGACCCTATGAGTGCTATCACCCCGACTATGAGATAGTTGACGTGGCACAGTTTCATCGCGTAGAGCCAGGAACGGTAATTTTCCAGGAGCGCTCCATTCATTTTTATAGGTGAGGTTTACATTTGGTAGAACTGTTGGTTATAATTTACATACTGATTTCAAGGTCAGTCAATTCCTGGCGTCCTCGCTTATGCAAATGTTTGTCGCCAAACTTTTATTACCTACAATAAACATGATTATGGTGAATGAGTTCAAAATTTTCCAGCCGTCACATGAAAACACGTTGTTTTAAAGAGTTTGGGTGTCATCACTATTGACAAAGAAGAGACCGTGGTGTTTCGAACCGTAACTTTGTGAGTCCTTAAGCTTAATTCTCACCAAATTCCCGACTCTGAAGTTTAGAGCGTTAGGCGGGTAATTTTTTTCTAAGTCCCGTTCATTTCAAAAAGCTGCTTGTGGGGGAAAAAGAGTTTTGTAGAACTTGCCGCAACCAAAGATCCTAGAAGACGAGTTAGTATGTATTCAGTGGAATAAGCCGACTGTCAGATTATATCAACCACTTAGTTGCCAACCTTATCACAAAATTTCAACTTCCGACCAATGAGATACATATTGGAATCCTTCCACTTTTCCAGTCATTGTGTATGGAGCAGAACAAATGGCCAGCGGTGAACAGTGATGTATTCAAATACAACGAAGTCCCCTTCCTCTTCGTAAGCATGAAGATGGCAGAATTGGTCTGTGCCGAAAGTTTAATGTGTTATATCTGTTGTTGTATCTGACTGTATCCAGTATTTACTGCCGGAAAAGGACTCATCGAGTGGAACACAACAGGTTCATTCCCAACAAGCGAGCGTGAGTGCGTACGAGTGCGAAAATACAATGACCTCAAGCTATTTTATCGGCGGGACACTGTCTGGCCTTGGTCCAATGCTGACTCACACTGTCTGGCTTTGATAAAGACTGTGATGCGCGGCATATTGAGAGGCATTGTCTGTCTGGTCAGCATCTGAGAGTCGCAGTAGATCTCGGACATTCAGTGGGTACTTTCAGGAATCTGACTTTTCTGATATGATGATTCAACTATGAACCATCCCCAGCCAAGCTGCGTTTATGAGCTTTTAAACGTCCACCCATCTGTGGCGGTCGTGTAGCAGAACAAACCGATAGCGAACACATTTACGCTGTCCCACCTAGATCGAGTTCATAAGACACCATCTGAGGTGGTCAGAGTCGCATAGCATTATCTTAATAGGAGGCTTGGCTTTTCTAGTTAGCGTCAGTATGGGGGGAACTGTGAAGAAGAACACTTAATAAAAGCCAACCGTATTTGAAAAAATACATCACCAATGTCGAAATCTCTGGACAAAATGTTGACAGTGCATCTTTTTTGTCCAAAGCCCGTTAGAGTGATAAATCAGAAGTTCGGTTGGAACACGAAGTAAGTATGAGAAGCCGAATGATGACACCAAGCCATACTTGGCGAAGCAACCTTGAAATTTTTCAACATCTTTGCCGTGGTCGACCAATTCCCGATAGACAAGGAGTACTCCTATGACATAGGAGTTTTTCCAACATAGCACACTTATTAGGGCATGCGAATGCATACGAAATACAGGCGTAAAAATATTGCGCCACCCAGAAGAAAATATAACCAATGACTCATTCCGGTGCTTAATCTATGCTAGCTGCTGTGATGATTCCTTACTGTATGTACAAGCCAAAAGGTTCCAGGTACAAATACTTCACGAGTAATTGTGGGGATATGAAACAAAACGTGGAAATCATCAGGACCACGAACACTACGTGGTGATGTCCTATTTAGTAGACACCTGCGTGGTCTTACTGACGGTATAAAGCATTATGTAGAGCAGAGACTGCAACCCGTAAAATGATTGATCGATTATAATGTGTACCGTAAAAATAAGCAGAATCTCGTGCTTTTTTACTCCTCTGTCGAAAGACCTGATTCTTCAGGACTAGAAATCATCTCGCTTAAAAGCCTCATTCGAGGACTACGACTGGTTGACTAACGGATACAAATCGCGACAAAAGCACCAGCTACTTCACTAGACCGGTATCTGATGACTTATCAGTATCAGCAGACCGTCAAGCGCGACTCATTGTAGGCCTAATCATACCACAGTAAAGTTGCTGAAGTAGGTCTTGCGGTTTCCTATATATTAATACACACACCGCTCTTCAAATGGAACTGCAATGAATACTCAGATGCAAAACTTTTGTGGTTGCACCTCAAAACTGCAATAGCAAATGCTGTGTTTTTTCACTGTTATATAAATTCAAATACACTGGAAAACCTAAAGCCTGTCTAAGTCTTTCCGTTTTGCTTCGGTCTTGTACAAAGATTATACTAAACTGAAAAAACTCGAAGATTGGTGTTCCTTACTGTGAAGTGTGCATTTGAAACAAGGGTAACGTGAAAATCCTACAAGCCCCTCAGAGCTTCTTCAGGTATCGGAGGCATCGTCGAAAAGGACCTTTAAAAAATCTGATTCTCTCACCCATTATTCCTTGATGATCATGCCAGATAATACTTAGCACAATCGTCTGTTCGCAGTGTTGTGGAATGTAGGTAGCTCGGGTGCGCTGTTTGGTTGTTGGTCAGTTTGCCGAGCTTGGCAGTTGGATTGCAAACGTTTCATCACCAATCGAGGTGACAGCGTCAGGGCAGGGTTGACGTTTGATAACATCGAAAGATGTGGGCTTATACGAAAGCTAGTAACCTTCAGTCTTACCAAGTCAGCACCAAAATTGTTTCTGAGCAACGCACTTGCTTGATGTGTTTGGTTATGACACTGAAAATTCCACACGATGGGATAAGTCTCGGTCACAAAGTTTCCGGATTTATTCACAAAAGATCAGCCTTCACTGAAGGGACTATCCGTTGGAAAATGCGTCGATGGAATCAACAAAATTTCGATGGAATTACAAATTGAATAACGTAAAGTTCTTGCTCAACAATCCTCTGAACATAACTTCGATTACAGCTCACGAGACCGCAAAGCTACCTCAGTTTGTTTGTTCACGTATCTCAGAATACCTAAATTTGTAACGTAAAATGACATGCGGCCTGAAATTTTGATCCCCGCGCAGTAGTCATTCTTGTGATAATTATGTAAAAAACTGAATGGTATATTTATAATGCAATACTAGTAAGGTTGCTGAAAATTCGTCGACAACCGACGATCGGGTTCGTCCTTCTTGGGGCTCATCAGGTAGGCGCAGTCTCCGAGTTTTCATCAACCTTATGTTCTACTTGAAATCAAAATAGCACGAAACTAGCGAATATACGTTGATCTGCAAACTAACTTGGTTCTCCGAGAGACTCATCTGGAACCCAGCTGAATCTCTCGTTTGTGATGTTTCCAGGCTACAAACCAAATTAGTTTGCAAATGAGTGTATATTTGCTAATTTCGTGCAATTTTGTTTCAAGTAGAACATAAGGAAACTCAGGGACTGCGCCTACCTGATGAGCCCCAAAAAGGGCAAAACCGGTCGTGGGATCTCGACGGATTTTCAGCAACCTTATGAGTAGTGCATTACAAAGATACACATGTATCGCGATATCTCGAATATCACTGAAACATGAGGCGGCCTGGTGCAGCACATTCAGTTGCCTGAGAACATCACAAACAAGAGATTCAGCTGGGTTCCAGGTGAGTCCCTCGAAAAACCAAATTAGTTTGTAAATGAGTGTATATTCATTGGATAGTATATCATCTTGAATTCCATGCCAACGCTCACAGCTTATAACTGACCCTCACATGGCTTATTTAAGCTGGCTGCCAATAGGTTGTTCCTAAGTTGCATTAAGTTTTTCACGCTTCTCATTCAGCTTTCTTCACATAATGTGTGTACGTACATCACAAAAGTGAACGCTGAGTTCGGTTCAAAATTTCAGTGCGCCAAAAGGCTTACATCACAACGCTGGTGCGTTGAAAATTTATTGGTTTCGATTACTTGCACATCCTCATGGATTCAGAAATCTGTGAGATTTGGAATGTGTCGGCTGTAAAAAATGGGTTTGTATTGTAAGGATTTTCTTTTGTGGGATTTGCGGGGATGTATTGTTCACATTCAGATCACTCTCATTTGAACACTCGTCCTCCTGTCCTGGCCTAATCATTCTGGTTAGTCCACACCAAAGGGGAGAAACTCTGAACTCGAGTTTCGCTCTTATTAGAGCTTACCAACATTGCGTAACCAATGACCGTGTCGGGATTTGAAACCCGAACATCTGACCTGCGAGGCGAGCGTGTTACGTTTAATCCACCCGCACGTAAAAATTCAGATGCGTTCAACTTGCGCCGGTGGATTAGTGATAAGACGCTCGCTGTGCATGTCAGATATCCGGAGTTCAAACCCCGGCATGGCCATTGGATATGCACTGATGATGAGTTCTAATAAGAGCAAAACTCGAGCCCAATGCTTTGCTCCCTTTCGCGGGGACTCACCAGAATAATTACACCAGGACCGGGGGACGATTGTTCAACTGAGAGTGATGTGAATGTGAACAGTAAAGATATTTGTTTTATACTGTTCATTTCAAACGGTAACTTGCGGGCTCTTTTCACGGATAGCTTCAAACGTCATTCGAAACTGACTGAGGCATTGTTCACTTTTCCCAATTATTACATTTGCCGTGTAGGTGAAAGTCTTCGATTGATCTTATCTACAAGTTGGATTAGTATTTCTCGCTAAGTGACATTCAACCACTGCATGTATTATGAAGGTCGTTACTCTGGTGGGCTACACACGAACAAGCATCAGGTTGAATGTGTCGTTATCCGTAACAGAATCTATCCTATTGCTTCACAACAAGAATTGCTATCAAAAATCGTGTCAAAGCGATCAATCGAAGGGCTTGATTATTGGCACACGTCTAGATAGCTAGTCACATTACCATTAACACAGATCGCGCGTATCCGTATGATGCACCGCATCCAGTTTGCGCGGTGCAAAATGTTGGCCCTGCCTTTCAGGTGGGACTGGTTACAGGCAAATTAGTTCTCCTCCTTAAGTGTATCCTGTGTATCCGATCAAGAATACTCTTTACGCGTTTGATGCTAAACTGTTGCAGTATATTATGGAGAAGCCGGACTATGATCCTGTTCGGTGAATCGGTCCTGTTCTCCTAGTGACCGGCAACTTACATTTTGTGACCAAATTGCCTTTGACAACAAGTATGATCAGCGTAATTGTTCTTCCTAAATTACACAACCACAGAGCATCTTATGACCTTAAGACAGCGTTCACTTCCCCCAAAATAAGTCTATCTCCTTGTGACTGCAATATACAACATTGCTAAAGTTTTCATTCAGCATTCCACTTGATTATCTAAGGAATTTTTGTCACAAGGCGTTCCACGCCCGTTTTATCGTTAATCAAATGGTAAAACCGTCGTTATTCTTATCACGCCGAATTCAAGTAAAGAGTAATCCTGTCCTTGGAATGCCAGCCTTGGCGAGATGAACCATTTAACTACCATTGCTTTGAAAGTCGTTTTTTCTGAATTTTATTGAGTCTGGTTGATGGAAGTCGATAAGAATATCAATCGACGAGAATGTCCTTGTGTAGTGTCTTGTGTAATTCACAGTAGATGGATCTGACTCGAGTGACAGAGTCTTCGTTGAAAATTTCGTGTCACTTGACAGTAGCAAAATAATAACGGTGCATATTCGTAATGCACCACTCATAAGGTTGCGAATGAGTGTATTTCCTTAACAGTGGGTATTCACATCATTCGCTTTAAAAGATCCTTTTTAGTGCGTCCATACAGATGTATAGATGCATCCCTTTGTTGAATTTGATTAAAATTGCTGAAATTTGTTGCCATGACATTTGGCATTTGAGGCTGACTGGTCACCACTGATCTGTCGGTGCGTGTTGGTCCCTATGATGGTTAAATTCAGATACAACAAATAATGTTGGCTTCACTTCCTTATTAAACCAGTAATGATACCAGTAATCATGCACGGTTCGAATGGTTGGTTGGCTACTCTAGACATCTGAGGATGTGACTAGCAGGTCAAAAGTCCTGGCTCACTTAGTGATCGTACGAGAAGTGTAGATTCTTGCTTTCTTTAATTGAACAAGACGGTGCTAGGTGACAACACTCTTTCGCCCAAAAACGATGGTGACACAGTGACGTTATCGCACATGTCCTAAACCACAGCAACTCTACCCGTAATATCTTCTAACAAAATAATAAAGCGTTCAAAAATGGAGTTCTGGGAAACATTTTTGTTCCAAAGAGTTTAAACTGTGTGGTGTGAGGTTGGAGAACATCAGTAATCTTTGATTTAATGTAAACACATTCCGTTTGGTGGTAAACAGTAAATAGCATGTTACTCTGTCTACAGCACAGCTGTAGTATATGGTGCACGTTGTATTGGTCTCTCAACTTATCTGTGAGCTACACGGAATAAATGTGTTTGCCCAAACTGTACCACTAAAAGCAAGACAAATGTTTTACAAGTTTCAAGAGACAAAACCCCGCTAGAATCGCATACAAACGGGCAAAGTTATACTCATCTGCTGCAAAAGTGCTGTTAACGGTACCAAACCTCTCATGGAAACTCAAGGGTAGCTGCTGCTTGTGGTGATCTCCATCTCGGCGCCAACAGAACCTGAATAACAGACAAAAAATAGATCGGCTTTGTTGTGGGACTTTTAGTATGTCAGTCAAATAGTCGAGATCAACTAGAGTCGAGTCCCTTATCACGAATTCTGTTCATCAAAGGCTAGTTTATCCATAATACATTTAGGTCATCTGTAACAAATTTACTGACGAATATTGCTTTACGATCAACAGCGAATCCGTCCGTAAGACTAAATCGCATTAATGGGGATGGTGAGAAGAACCTTTCTAGGACTGATTTCTCTGTCAGCTAGCTGATTCAAACGCATTTGAGGTGAAACCATATTTTCTGAGTGCTTATGATATCTTCATTCTTCTTTTCATAAATGAGAAGGCATGAATAGAATGGTGAAACGCGTTTATTTTTTTGGATGGAGATAATCCTAATGGCTGGGAATAAAGCCTCGCACTACTGGATGGATCCAGCTACTTCCTCTTTCAGTGTAATCAAAATTCTACAAACTCTAACTTGTGGTGTAATTTGTGTGTTCTCGGTGAGTATATACAATGGAGAAGTTTTCTGAAAACCTGCCACAATCTATGTACGAACTAATGTGTGTCACAGACAATGTGACTAATATCACCCCAATCACATGAAGGCAGACGTGGCACAGTTTCATCTCGTTGAGCCACAAAAGTTATTTACCGAGAGTGCTTCATTTGTTTCCTTAGGTAAGACTTCTGTGTTATGGAATCTGTTACATTTTTCATAAGGTATTCAAGGTCAGTTATCTGTCGACTCCCTTGCTTATGCAAACTTTTGTCGTACGTGCAAGGCGCGTTTTCTAGCCGGAATGAACATGGTTGTAGTGAAACGGTGCAACTTTCTGTGGGCCGAATAGAGCCTACTTATTTTGCAGATATTAAGTATCATCATCACTGCCTGCAATCCATACACACTAACTGACTAAATACACTAGCTGACTAAATCATCCGCACCCTAACCCCAGAGAAACCGGATACCTCGACCTGACAGAATGTTAATATTCTTGGTGGTTTGCTGTGGATGTGGAGTTCAGTGCGAATACTTTTCAACTGACGAAGAGATAAATCGCGTCATTTTGACTAGTGATTCAAGCTAAATGGAGATCATGATAATCAATCAAGGGTAATTGGAATCTTGTAGTCGCAACAAACAAATGAGAACCAAAGATGAATTGATCTAACATTTCCGAAACTCCATACTCTGATGAGAGACAAGAGGAAAAGTAGTAATGGTTTGTAATAACCCCATGTTCCTGCTCTCTTTGTCGAGAAAAAGAGCTGAATTTGGTAAGCATGGGGTTGCTTTTCTGTGAGTTTTGTAAACTAATATACGGTTGATAATGGCATCAGAAAGTTTTGCTGTGTGCCAGATTTCACATTTCTGAAATGAACATCAAAAGTGTGATTGGCTTGCAATTTCACAAATTTTTACTGCTCTCTATATTGCTCAGCTGGGGTAGGGCAGATCACCCGAAATTGATGGATTCACTTTCTCAAGTGAAGTACAATTGTTTGAGGTGTAAATTCTCACGAACAAATGTAAGGCATCTTGAGGAGAAATTAACTATCAACCCCGCCCTATTTACTGTGCGAAGAGGGCTAAAGCTCACATGTTAAGACATCGAATGTCGACGGGATTCGACGAACACAAACTGTCATATGCACATGAATCCAAACTGAGGTGACAATGAGAAAGCATAACCTGGAAATCCCTGCTCATCGCTTTTGCAAATAAATAGAATCATGATGAATGCCATAGAGAGGATTGCTTTTCGAATTTTGTGCAACGAAATTTTCTACTGGTTCTGTGTCGCACAAGATGTATTATTATGCCACTATGCTAAGGGCCGTCAACAGCCCCAGCGAGTCTTCGTTTTGAGCAGATTTTTCATACAAATGAGATCCTAATGAACTTCTCTTGATAATATAAAATTATGTGTTCACCTGCTGTGATCTCAGAATTTATGAATCTGAGATTGGTGCCCTTTTATGATTACGAACTTGAGCGCATTTCAAGAGGCTTTTGCAGCGTACTCTCTCAAAACAAACGGGTCATTGACTTGTAATAGTTTCCTTGCAGCTCAGTATCTTTCCTCACGTTCGGAGTGAAAACACCTACTGATGAATAATAGTTCTGAATAAAACTTGAGACTCAGTGTGAGCACATTGCATACCCGTGAAAGAACGAAGGCCTTTGTTGTGGAGTTACTTACTAGAGAACGCCAAGCGAACAGTTGCTATTGCACAGGGAAGCAGAACTCTCATGTGCATCTTGTTTACAAAACAGAATGTCCACCTTCTCCCTGAAAGCGTCTTCCTGAACATTCCTGGATATTCATTTACTGTTACTTAAGTGCAAGCAAATTCTACAAAGCGACTTCGCAAATTCCGTAACAGATCTCACTTTTCAAGAGACGCGATGCGAATTTACGAGAAGACATACTACTCGCATACCCTCCATCAGTAGTATCCACTGTTATGCCTGTATTCGTTTCTTCCACTTATCGCTGCAGTGCAAATTCTTGACTTAGAAGTAATCCAAAACTCAACAAGTGGGTTCTGTGTGTGTTCTGTTTTCAGCTTCATCGAAGCCTTGGGTAATGTATAGATTCGAACACGGTTATCATCGCATCAGCCTGTGAATTTTCATTGGATCTCCCAATTTTATTGACAGTCTGTCTTTAGAACAAGGGAAGCTTGGGTGAGTCCTCAAATGTGCTCAGTTCAGACGAGCACTTGTCCACGAAATTTCCAGTCGAATAAGGCGACTGGCAGGTATGCAGGTAATTATTCTGGACAAACGACACTAATTCTACACAGGGTGGAGGACAACGTAGGTGTACAGAGATTGACATGAGCCCGAAGAGATTCGGTCACACAAGGAGTGGACAGAGAATCAGATGGCAACATTCGGAAGACAATAATTAGGTTTATGGAGGAAATAACTTTGGGAGGAAATATCGTAAGATAGCCCACACGCCCGACAGAAGAAATGCGGAACACTGCCTACTGTAGCTAACAGCTGCATTGTGTAAATGTTATTCCATTTACTGGCATATTACTTGGATAGTGTGACGTCTGAAAAATACAAATTGTATCCAAAAGGAAAAATCATGCAGATCAAAGGATGTTCATAATATAAGTAAAAGTGAACCAAATGGAGCATATTGCATCTTGAAAATAGCAAATTTGCTCGGCCGATAAATTCAAAAGTCTGATTGCGCCGATATCGAGTTATATGATATTTTGTTCCAACACTCTCCTCGACATGCTATTTATGTTCCCACCGAGAAATCACCAGGGCTTTAAACACCCTATCCTGGCGTCCCATCTACTGGACGTGTGCGCAATCATAGCGAAGAATCATCTGCAGCCCAAGCTTATTGTTTGGAGGACGACTGAGGGGTTTCAAACCACCTTTTGGTTTCCTAAAACAGTGGAAGGTGTCCTAATTGATCAGAGATTTACTGAAACCAGAACCAATAGACCAAATACCCCATTCTCTACCGCAATGCGGGAGCACTCTCTGTGCGACCACAGTGAACATTGGAAAAGAATCACTATAGCACTGTTTGCTACATCACTATATCTTGTCGCTGAAGTACTTACTAGCAGTAAAGGACAGTTTATCGCTAACACAGTGATACCCAGGTATTCAAGCCTGTATTACACCCTGTCCTTCATTCCGATTTCTTAACCAAAAACTAATCTGGAATTTAGTGTCGCTGAAATGCCGAAGTATCTATTTGAGTTTTAGTAAGATTGCATTGGATGCGTAAGAGTGGAGTGCGTGCGAATTCACGTCAAAACACTAGGGCGTTTAGGTGCAACGTATAATTCAATATATAGCAAATGTTGGATCTTGACCGAAATCTGTTGCCCACAGAATAGGGGAAGAGAACAAGTAGAACTAGAAACCTTCCATTTTACTTAAACCAAAGACTGATTGAAGCCTACAACTTCTGATAAACATAACAGTCAGTAGGTACCGTACGAAGAAGGGTGAATTTCCAACCAGGAAAGCTTTAAATCCCCAAGAGTTTCTTTATGTTTCAGGGTAACTCTTGGAAAGTAGCCTAAAAAGACTACATCTTTTCACCGATCACTTCATGATGACCATGTGATATAGTCTTTGTCATTACTACCCGTTTCCGTGCCTGCCATTGCTCGCATTTTCCTGAACCTATTTTCTCAACCCGTGCAGCGTAAACAAACTAGGTGAGTTTGGCACAACGCGGTCAGCAGTCGATTATTTTATGCAACCCGGCAGACGTCAAAAGCCGGTGTTGTCAAAAACTTTCCAAAGTGGTGTGAAACCCAGCCAACTTCCACACGGCTAGGAATGTTGCTGTAATAGCGGAAACAGATCCCGAGAACACATGTTAACTTGACACTGATTTCACTGGGCTAAAATTTGGGAACAACTCATGGTGGATTTTTAAGCCATTTACCACATGGGTTGGCTAGATAGCAGCAAACTTCCCCACATTTATTGATGCCATTTATCTGGTCATTTCGACGGGTTTTGATGAATTCTGACATGATAGGATTGTGCGCAACACAGCGACGTTCGTTAGACCGCGTCAATCTCAACAGTGTTTTCCAACTACATGAGCAACTGAACCTGCTCACGGATGTGGAACTGTCAACTCCTTACAATAGCTGGAAACCCATCTTTTAGTCAACAGTTTGAAAATGCATGCGTGCCAGTGTTCAGCATCAGTTTCCGAAAGCAGGAATTTTCAGTATCAACCTGAAACACCTAAAAATCCAGATGTGTTGAGATCCGACTTAAAAGGTAGCGGACTAGATGTGAATAACCAGTGGCCAATGGACAAAGGCCTCGAGCATTTCAAGATGGCATAAATTATCTGGCGCGGATCTTTCACATTGAAAGGTCATATTCTGAAAACGACAAAAGACCTCCTCAACGAAGAAAGCTCCTGGATAACTTGGTGCAAGCCAATTGTCTCGCAGAAATCGCTCATCAGCATCGTTCCTCAAAACTGCACCAACAGAGTCCCACCAAATTCACTAGGCCTTACTTGACAAAAAGGCAATGCTTGTTGCATAAACCGCCACGATGTATTACGATGAGTTCCTGATATATCTGAAAATGTATCGTTTTTACAAGATGGATGAGTTTTTCTGTAGATCAAGTTCCGTCACCAGGAAGGAAGTTAATTAACATACACTGGTACAGCACTGTTGAATTATTACCTCATGTAGTTTTCGGATGTAAACAGGAGCGGTGTCAAGCATGTTTTCATGGTGACCATCAATTACTGCACAAAAGGCAGCCCATCAGGGCGCCTTAACTTTTACCCTAGTTTTCGTTTGAACTATTGCGTTGCTTACTTATGATCGGGTCGTCTATTCAGGCGGCCCATTTTCGTTCTACATGTCCGACAGAGTGATTCAAACGTACCAGCAAGGACCCGCCTGTGAAGTGACAGAGAAGCACATGTTACGTGCACCATATAGTTGCACGGGGAGGCCAATTGTCCCAAAGAAGTCGCATATCAACATCGTTCCGCAAAGCCACATCAACAGAGCCCCACCTATTCTTTCTGCCTACGGGATGACTGTGCACGTCTTTGAGTGATTCCGGTGGGATTATCGACAGACGAAGGGAAATGCTGTGCTTTATCAGCTTAACGTGGAGGATATGGACAATGAACTGGGATGCAGTACAAGTGCATGTTTATCTTAACTCATCATCCAAAGATTAAATTGTATGGAAGAATCATGGTGGTTTCGTGTTTTAGCGCATTGCT
>NW_008752126.1:276301-279579 GCF_000715545.1 Opisthorchis viverrini
ATACCCAGATGGATCATCTTCCACTTTTTCCCTCCCGGGCTTATTTTGGCGACTGCCGATACGTTGGTTTCACGTGGCATGACCTATCTAACGTTGCCATTTAACTTGTATGATTAGGTGTCTGTATGTAGCACCAATGAGCATTGCTGAATTCTAGTAAACATTTTTGGGCAAGAAAGCTTACTCTGAGACCCTGGCCAATTGGAAATTTATTTATCTATTTATTATTATTATCATTAATCACCGCATTCACGTGATCCGAAAATTGCATTATGATATTGATCTTTGGTGCACCTTAAATTCTTCGATGCTCAGTCAACTGAGTTTCCATTAAGGATATCCCAAAAATAGCTCACGATTTTGTTATGTTTACTTCAAAAGTCTTGGAAAAATGAATGAGATCTAAAAGGTTTTTCAAAATATTGCATTTTTGGCGCTAACTAAACCATGAGTTATTCTGCTTCAAACGGTGTAATTGTGTGAAGCACTGATAAAACCAGCACCTAGCTGATGAGCCCCAAGAAGGGTGAAACCGGTCATGGGCTGCCGAAGTGTTTTCAGCAACCATGCGAGTAGTTTCCTTCATGAAACCTGGCACTTCTTTGAGAATATTTCTACTGATATTACCTATGGGTTGGATTAGCATTATTACTTAATTGACATTCAGCCGAAGCATGCATTTTGGAGAGGGTTACTCCATGCCTGGTGGGCTACACACGAACAATCGTGTTGTTCATTGCATTGGTGAATACGTTATCGGTGACAGAAACTAGCTTATTGTTTCACATCAAAGACCACTCTCGAAAATCATATCAATGCAATCAATCAAAGGAAGTGATCAATGGCACACGTCTGGAGAGTTAAGGAACGAATAGGTTTTTTAAAGCCAGTAAAATTGAAGATAGCTAGCCACATTATCATTCCACACATCGAGCATATACCTCTGATGAACCGAATCCATGTTGCGCTATGCAACATGTTGGTCCTACCTTTCAGATGGGACTGGTTACGTTCAATTTCATCTTGTTTGAGTGTTGTTTTCTGTGTACCCGATCAAGAATACTCTTTACGTGTTTAATGTTGGTTTGTTCCAGCATATTATGGTAGTCGGACAGGCCGGACTATGCTGCTGTTCGGTGAATCGGTCCTGGACTCCCGGTGACCGGCAACTTGCATTTTGTGACTAAGTTGCCTTTGACGACAAATATGCCCAATGAAATTGAGGCGAATTGCGTTTTAGTCATGAGTTGAATCGTTTGTACAGAGTGGAACCATGGCCATCCCAACCAAACTTGTTGGGACGAGGCAATTTTCAACTACTACTGACAGGGTAGCTTTGTGGGTGGCGGTAACTGGGGATAACTGGAAACCAGGAGAAGGCCGTCGCCTTTCAGCTTCAATAAATTTGACACGACCGACAGGACTCTCGTTGGAGATACAGAATTACAACCGCAGTAAAAGTGCCGTTTCATTCCACCCTTGTTTGAACCGTTCATGTTTTATATTGGCACCCCTGTTCTGATGCGTCTGCGCATGCGTATACAGGTATTGGACATGATTACCTAATTTGACGCAGCTGCATTTGGTTCATTTTGACTTGATCAAGTTTGATTTGTCGGAACTGACTAGTTCGGATGACTTTGCTCGATGTTTCTAACAACGTCCCACTGGGTGTTTCGGTTTTTTGTCTGTGAACAGGAAAGCCATGCTAGCGTCTAAGAATTCATTGCTTGAGCAGCCAGATAATACTTCACCACAAGGGCTGATTCGCTTTAGCGGGATATCATAGTGAGATCACTTTGCTGCTTTATTAGTCAATTACTCTTCTGTTCAATTAAAGCGACCTAATGATATGTCGTTCCGATGATACCAGAGTGTTTGACTTCCGATTTTCCTGGACATTGTTGAGATTGATACCACGAATGGCTGCAATCGAGGATGTGAAAAACCTTGTCGACTACAACTCTATCAATATTCAAAAATCCAATGAACGGAGGAGTGAAAGTCAAGTTCGGCCATGGTCTGCGGTTAGCAGGAGCTCGCCACTTGTTTTGTTCAGGTTTGTTGCATATGGAAGGTCTGTAACAATCTTAAGCTGCTTAGTGGCATCGTATTTAGCGTGCTGTTGTCGCTCCCTTTATCAGTACTGAGGTCGATAACGCGCTGATCGGGCTTTAATAAAATGGCTGTGATCCGACCAGGACGAAAGCGAAAATGGTAAACACACGCCCCATTGGCAGTTCAGTCTTACCCATATCAATAACTCATTGAGTGTGGCGACGAAATGTAGCGAGAAAATGGGCCCCTGCTGACAGATTGACATTTTGTCACTCTAGCAAACGAGTCGAAGAAAAGCGCATATCAGATCACCCTACTTCAGTCCTTCTACCTGAAGAAAATCGAAAGCAGTGGATTTTCTCACCCTATGCCGCGTCCATGAACCTGCGTTAGAAACGCATAAGATTGAAACTGTGACCAAAGTTTGCCGAATGTGGTCGCATTACATGGTATACTTTGACTATGTCTGATGTTGAGAAAGTCGAGTGTGTTTGAGTTGGGCTAATCAACTTTAGACAAGAATGCACAAGTCTGTCTCAAGGTGGGGTGCGGGTATATTGTTGCTGGTCATCTCTTACGCTTTCCTGATTTCCTGAAGAATGTACCTGTCATTGGGAAGCCGCTACCTGCTCCTTTAGGAATAACGAGCTCGAAATGGTTTACTTTCAGTCAGTCACCATCTGTCACCAAATGGACACAGGGAGGTGGAGTCGACGATTTGCCATCGTCAACAGATTCGTCAAAATCAACGCAATTAAGGTGTAACCAGATGAGCTACCATTACAAGTGGATAGTGATATTTATCGCAAGCTGAAAATCACCTGCTACACTAGGATTGTGTCTATACTGAACGCCAAATAGTTCACCTTAGATCACGCAGTTTTGATGAAGGGTAAGATGGATCAGTGGTCAGAGCGCGTGACCGGAAAGTTTGTGGTTCGAATCCGACCTCTGCCTCTCGACTTCCCCTATCTAGACTTGCGCAACCTGGTGGTATTCCAGCCCTGGTGCTTCCTTCTGGTGGCAGGTCAGTGAGACACAGAAAAGGTGTTACGGCCGATCGATTATCTTTACCTTCATTATCTATGCAGTTCTGGTACACTAGGAACAGTCTTTCAGTTGCGGAGTTCTCCATAGAAATATCGGACCTTATTATTACTGGAAGAGGAGTCCTCCGGTTGCCCATAAAATTGCTAAATCTCTTCAGAAACCTTATGTGT
>NW_008752126.1:281378-314000 GCF_000715545.1 Opisthorchis viverrini
TTGAAATCACCTTGTGGCGTATTTGACGCCTGTATTCTGCTCACGGTCGAAGGTGCATGGATAGATGTGGTGAGGTTGGTGACACGAGTTAGGACTACCTTTTCCAGCTTCATTTAAATCGTCGAGAAGTAAACAGATAATGTGTCGTATAGTGTGCTCAAAATACGGTCCTAAGAACGGTCCTTCTCGTTCTCCCAGAAACTCAAAGGGCATGGGGCTGTTTTCGATGTGTTGAGGACTAGTTCGTAATTACTCCCAAAGCTTAAGTAGCCAGAGAATTGAACAAATCCGTTGTACGTTCGTCTATGGATGGACGTATTATCCTATTACGCTACAGCCTAGGTTATCGTGATGACCATGATTAATTTTTCCAGGGTCGAAATTCAACCACACACTAAGTTGATATGTTGTTATTCCTCACTTCATCTATGAACGTCTGTTATCCGAATGGGCTTGTTTAACCAACACGCATGTTATGTGGTGGTCAAAATCAGGAAAACTGACCGTGGCTTACATCGCTCCCGTGCTGTCAAATAGGTAGTTCACCTTCCTAAAAAGGTTCAGAGGAAACATTCTCGGAGCAAGGCCCCTAAATGAACCACAAAGTGCATTTCAACACAGTGGGCAGTCAAGTTGTAAAGAGAACCAGCCGAACCTAACTGCATCGTAGAGTGGTACCTCTAATCCCACCAGGTAGAGGCTAGTTAGCAGAACGGCGCTCACTGGGAGTACTTCTGAGAAACAACTGTTTTGCCGTAAAAAGGTGGATTGTTTGTTCAGGTTAAACGCTCCACCAAGGCAAGACTTTGCTGAACTGAGAAGTCCCACCTTCTGAATCAAATTATGACTGCAACATAGCGCTTCGTGGTCGACAAGAGGTGATGAGTTTACAGTAAAAATTGTCTGGCAACAATTCTAAGGTTAGCCTCGTTGGTGCACAGATGAACGCGACAAAAAGGATCTCTCTAAATTTTATCCACTGCAAATTGTGCCCAAACAGAACCCTGTCCTTTACACTTTCGTTTTGACTGGTGTCCAGTCCTGTAAAAATGTTTCAACTAAAAAAATTAGTCTATAGCGTGTATATGATGAGAGTGTCGACGACTGCACATGGTTCGTCATTTGAGTTTCATAAGTGCAGCAGGCGTCAACCTACCGGGTAACTTGCTTTCATGCAGGATAATGTAGTCTTCCAATCTGCCCAAGCATTTCACCCCAATGGCAGAGGAATGAACGAAGTAGCGAGTACCAAAAGACAGGCAAGGCGGAAGACGATTGTCATGTACCAAAGCATTCCTGATCTGGTCACACTGTTGATCAGTCTCGTAGCCAAATGATTAAGTGTTCAGATTGCTGAGCGGAAGATTGAGGGAATAGCTGATGATTCACAATAGGGATAAAACAACTGTGAAGTTCTTCTCTGTTAGTCAACACAGATCGGCTTCAATGACCAGGGTGAAACTTCATTAGGATTTTCCAGAACTCTCCTCACATTCCAAAAACTCTACAAGTTCCAGACTAGTGAACCTATGGCTAGAACCACGGAGTGAAGCCAATGGGTTCATGTGGTTGCATGGTTGGTTGAGATCCTGCCAAGTTGCTTCGCGGATTGTTCTGTATTCCTAATGGCTTCCCGCCGTTTCCAGAGAATTTTTCGACCTAGTATACCCATCTACGCTGAAGTAGTATTTGTTAACACTATACCATCGAGACATCTTGTCAGGCTAGAATTTGCACTTTGAATATTCCAAGATTTCAAGTTTGCTGGTTTTGCCTTCGAGTTTTCCGAACGGCCAACATGTGTTGCTTTCATGGGATTTCAGCACGAGCTAGAGAGCGGGCAGCGTGGTTTGAGCTGAAAATTACATTTTCGAGGGTGTTCTAGAGGGCGTCAGAATGGTTGTATCTTATTCCACATAACATTTGAACGGAGAAATTACAGTGGTATGGTATTCGATGATGAATCGATATGCCAAGCACATTTTCGTCGTTTCAGTACTCCAACACATTATGCACACCATATGGTACAGAACTGACTGCTCGAAAATGTTCTGGACTTACTACAAATATATGTACCACACCTCACAATTTGGTGAACGCCTGTGTTGTAAGCATTGTGGGGAAATGTATACTTTCTTTCACGCTTGACAATACGCATACGTTCAACAACGGTTCTTCAACGCGAAATTCCATTTTTGTACCCTGTTGATCAATGCATTTAGGAACAGCTGCACAAAAGGCTAGCAGAATAAAGGAACGTATTTATTTGGTCTTTTCATCGAATAGGGTGAAGGACCATCACTAGGCCAACCTTAGGCTCAAGTGTCGCTTGAGCGTCAGCTTGTAGAAATATTTCACGGGGATTTTTTTACTTCTGTCCTATTCATATTCCTATCCTGTGTCTTTTTATATCGAACTAATCGTAACCGATTTCATGACTTCCCTGTGTATTCTAAGTTGAATGGTTTAACGAACCAAAAAGATTTTGTCTGTAAAATGCATCAATACGCTTTTAGTGCGTGTTTGACGTTTGACGATCATGTTATTCACCCACACCCACACACACACGTTGATGCCTCAACTTTTTGTAATTACATTAAATTGCTCACAAGCTGGCTCTGGTTGATTTCATTCGTGGCAAACAAGGTGATTGGTGCTTTCAGAAAGCAACGTATCCCCTGTTCTAAGTGGGCTGCAGTTGTACCAATCAGACCAACGAAAACCCGGTTCAAGTGAATATTATGCAGAGTATTCAATCGTTTTCAGACGATTGGGCATCCGCTCTATGATGTACACTGTTTTGTACAATGCACTGCTCCTCTTGTACACAGTGGCCTACTCGGCAGCTAGCGATGAATGCCAGCCAAATTATCCGGGTTTCTGGCTTTACTGTGAATCCGACACACATCGATGGTTGGATGTGAAAAACGGTCAACGGATAGAAGGTCAAGTGGAATTTTTCACAGAATTCGACATTTCAGAGTGCTTAAGGATGTGCGAGAAAACCACCCGTTGTATGATTGTTGAATATGTACGCAATTTCCGGGTGAGTATTCCTTGCTGCTAACAGAAGGGCATTATTCATGGCTGAAAACTGTTCTCAGGGCACCCTGGATTGTTGGTAACTTCGTATCAAAATACCAATTGCAGCAATATTTTGGAACAAATTTAATGTGCACAGATCAATTTGCCAATGTACAAATGAGATAAACAATTAAGAAACTCTAATAGGATTGAGTGACATTACTGCGGTTGGTTTTAATTTATCGAAACTTTATATTCTCCGCCTGCTATTGAAAGATGGCATTAAGGCGTGAGGTATTTTCTTACATTCTAACCGAGAGATGATTTGGTGAATGGATGGATAGTCGTCGCCACATTTTTAAAAAGAGGAAGATATATCCACTTAAGTCCGACTGGCTTCATGAGATGGCCATACACGTGTGCCTACGAATGCATGAAGAAAGCAACCATTTGGCCTCATCTACTTGCCGTACAACGTACAATTTTGTACTCTCCAGTTGCACTCTCTTCATGGCCCATCAAATATCTCCGGAGCTTCCAATAATATCGTGTTTTGTTCTCAGGTTTCGATGTATGTATGTATTTGTGGATGAATTAGCACCTCGTCAAACAAATACGGTCGAGTGTCTGGGCTATCGTTGCAAAAGAAACAAACAGGTATCTTTGGCGGAATAAATTCAGTTGAATGACGGCCATTGACGAGCGCATTTGATTATGTACATCACTAGCCAGTAGAGTCAATTCAAAGGGCTAGTTGAGTTGTTGTTGAGACCCGAGAAATACCATTCTAAGATGTCTTGGCCCGCTACCAAACTAAACCGGACCAATTTCTACTCCACGCACAGTGTTCGTTATATTCTGGCGAAAAATCATGCATGTCTTATCAAGAAAGAGAAACAGATACCAGGTAATGAGAGTGTAGCGCTGAACAGCATGAGTTTACAAGCCTATGCGTACCGGCTCGAAAAATATAGCTAGACACACCACGAATAAATCTTGGTATTCCACACATTTCCGCCGGAAATATTCACAATGCTGACTGAAGACCAAAACCACATCTACCATATGGACTACCAATTCATAAATCTTTTCATATTTATTACAGTAAAATTTAAGTGAACACCGGTTACCACTTTTAACATCTTTCCAATTTTTATCCACATATTTTGAAAACGCCACAGAACAGAAGAGATGAAACATTTGAACTTAGTGTTGTTCAGGGAGTTGTTGCAGAAATAATCCATATTCAAATGTTACAGAATTCGAGGTAACAATGAACTAATCGCAATTTTTTCCAAAAACGTTCCCGAAATTAATATGTCTTGACCTGTGTGCGAGTTGCTAACACAGACGTATGTCAGCAAGGTTTCTGCTCAGAGCTTGTGGCTATTTTTCTGAAATAATTCAGGTTTTGTATTCATATACTTAGCGTCCAATAGGTTGTGACACCGTAAAACTGGTGACATGGTCCCCTGGAAGCGACTGATTAATAAATCCCGAAGCTGCTGTCTGGGAGAGAACATTGCGCGTTTTACTGAAATGTTTGTTCGTACTTTTACACCCCAACTATTTGTCGAAATTCTAATGTCTTGAGAATTCGTGTGCTATTCACTGTGTTCCATTTCAAATTCAATTGATCTCGTTGCGTATGTTCTGACCGTTTCCACCTCCACATTTCATTGGTTTACACAGGCCTGCATACTCGGTGAAGTTGGGGTGTCGACTGTGCCTGCGCAAAACAACAGAATAATTCTTGTCTACAGGCTGGAATGCTGCGGTACGCTTGCATTTTTACTTACTGGGCGAGAATATATTTCATATCATGAAACGGGTTATTTAGTGTAAGGTGATAGGACTTTCAGTCATATTGGTAGCTCTTGTTACTTGTTGAATGTTATGACTAACGACATCTATGTAGGAAATCCTGTATGATGTTTTGTATAGGGTTTAGAACTAGCTCACTCATATTCCGTGACGTCTATTAGATAATGATGCTAGGGGACACCAACGATACGTTACTTTCACTAGAGTTAAAGGAAGTAAACGGTCCATTGTTTGTCCGTGGGAGAAATAAGTCTAAACCTTCATTCCAAAACAGTATCGGTGAGAAATGAATCAAATAAGACTGACTTGGTGGGTGAGAGCATTTTCGGAATCCATTGATTATAAAAGGTGTTAGAATTCATCATCATCACTATCCTCCTTGACGATTTTTCTGCTTACCTGCAAGTTTCAGTTGGCTGCACGAATGCTAAGCTTCTACTCTCGAAGACACGCCTTACCAACGTAAGGCACTCCATTTTAACTATCCAAAGTTTGCTGTATCATGTCCGAATAGTCCGAATCTGACCGGAGATCATTTCTAGTAAGCTTAGTATTGTTTGATACCCCATCGACCGTGGAACCAATCATAGACCTGGGGTCTTCAAGATGGGAAAATACGTCCACATCGGCCCAGAGAGTGTCTTAACCATATTGAGTTATTTCAACCCGAGGATAAATGTGTGCAGTTGTCAAAACTACAGAGTAGACATCATCTGTTGGTCCAAGAACTGGGTGCCCAAATCAGACATCACACAGATCGCCATCGTAGGAATTATTGCCAACAACTCGTTATTCTATGGCATGCAAATTATCCTCTCAGTTCCCTTGTGGTGGGATTTGCATTAGCAGAAAATGAGCTCAATTATTGTCCACTTAGAATCAGCCACACATCAGTACAAGTTTTTTTTCAGCATGTGCAACTTTACATTTTTTTCGAGGTTAACTTAATGTTGCCCGTTCTACCCATGTGTACCATTGGGTGGCATCTTTAATTTTATTGTCTGATTAATTTTTCTTTTTGCAAAAAACCGCGAATATCTCTTATGCTTCTGTGGAACAATATTCACAAATTTTTACTCATTGTTATATGGCTTACAATCAACTACGTTTATTTAAAATTTATGGAGTTTGTCATTGTATCTTTGACTTTAAACGGAGTGTCAGTTGCCTTATGTAACTTTTTTTTCCGAATGGACTTAAAAACCACACGTCCTGTCCATTGACCACCAGAATCCTAACTTGTTGATTCATCTATACGGTGGGATTATGGGTATCAAAGAACAAACAAAATTAATGTCGCGGTTCCAGGTGACTGAATATCGATGTTACATTAGCTTGTTGTACGGCAAAATGTTGAAATGATTGCTACGTTCTAAGAGGCACTACGTTTTGATTATCTGAGGTCACCTGATAAAAAATTTGGGCATTAAACCTCACTCGACAATTTGAGATCACGCAGAGCGAAAAAACGTGAAATTTTACAAGAGCAAGCAGATGACACTCATGTTTGTAATCAATCATAAAGATGCAGCTGAGTTGATTACTGCCTAATTTATTTTCGTGGCTCTTAAAAGAATACATTATAGTATTTCAGAAAGCTTGGTAGATAAATTTTCGCCGGCCATGCTTGACATGGCAGTAATTTTTTCAGGCCAGCTAATACTTATAATTTGCTCACATCCTCTAATTTTTTTGAACGAATTATATCAGCTTGCTATGCGTATAACTTATTTGACGACTGGTCAAAATTCATTGGTAAAATGTACACATAGCTCCGTACTAAACGTGATTTGAAGAGCAACAACATCAAAGTACAATGACGCTGCTTCTGTGAATGCCAGGATCCACTTGGTTGATGGATTCTCTGATTTGTTGTGCCGTTGGTGCGCTCCGTCTTACAAGCAAGTACATGAAATCAGAGTACACCAGCGATTGGATTCAGTCTTGCAGCAATATGGAAAGCTTAGAGAATGTGCCCCATTCATGTCTTTGAGGCCTGTATTCCGGACGCTTCGAGGCCAAACATTCCGGTGATTGAGCATATGCACACTCGTCTGTGGGAGTACTCGACAGCCATTATGGTGTCGTTTTTATTTGACTGAATTTTGAACAAACGTATGTTGTGCTTCATCACTCTGTTTATATCCGGCAACTTCGTTCAATGCAAATATCGAATTGTAGCGGGTACACCTAACATAGACAGCGAAGCATCATTATTGAACACTAATTTCATGCTGTCCATGATGATACTCATGGTGATGATGATGATGATGACTCCTAAGAAAATTAATGATGAACCAGAAATTCTAAGGTTTGTGTGCTTCACCATCATATTCAAGCATATTCCATGCTGGAAGCCAATTTACTCATCCATGTTACCAGCGCGAAATGCTAACAACGGAATGAAGGGATTGATTTTAAAGGCCACAGATAAACAGTACGTACGTTTGAGCAATCGGTTTGTCTCGGGGTGATTCACAAGACTGAAGCAGACTTTTGGAATAATTCTTCTGGAATAATCCTTAAAACTGAAAGATTGAAAGATTACCCCATCCTGGTCAACCGGTTCGTTCCGTAGGTTTTTCGTCCGACATGGCCTAGGAACGTCTTAGGTGTCCAAAATGTATAGTATTACGGAGCAAATGTCCAGGATCGGAGCAAGTGATTGTTGAATAATGAAAATTTGGGAGGCAGAGCTTAAAACCTGCAAGTTGTGCTTGTTTTAACATTTTTTGTGTTTGACGCCTTCTGCTTAACATCTGTTTAAATGCTGAGTCTCAAGTTCGCGGGATTGGAAGGCTTTTGAAAAACGTGCTCCACACTCTTCCAGAGTTCCCCTCTTCAAGAACTCTTCCTAAGAATACACTCAAAACCTTGTCCGGTATAATTTCTTAAGGAAAATTCAAAGCTTCGGAACCTCTTACGTATCTTGGCAAAAGGATAAGATATCAAACATTAGTCATCACAGCTTTGTTGATAATGAATGTAATCGGAAGACGTTCCTACCCATTTTGAGGGAGTATGTAAAGGACCAAAATTAGACTACACAGAAATGCTAGTATCTAGCGCGAAAGCGAAAATCAAAAGATGAACATGATAATCTGTTCCAACCATTTTATGATGATGTCTGTTCGAGGATAAAAGTATTATCCTGTACTAATAGAAACATTGATTAGAAATGCAACAACGCACTGTCTGATCACGACCGCGGAGATATAATTTATCAGCACCTGTCGCTCGGAGAGCTTTTCAATATTGAATAATCTGGAGCACAAAAATCTGTAGAAATATTGGCTGGGAAGGATATTTTATGGAGGTAATTTTGATGGACACGTCTTGTTTTAATACTCTGGTGCGAAGGCAAATCGAGGAAACTTAAACTTGAGAAATCCGCATGTGACCAAGCAGATTGTGATGATAACTTTTAGATGCTTACACAATCACTGAGCACTGATTCCGGTAATTTCTAAAGCATTTGTTCAATTGTGTCGGGCGAATATGCAGATCACTCAGGTGGACATCAACGGAGAGATGTAGAAACTAAAACTTTTGACTTTGATACGCACTGACAAGCATAAAAATAAAAATACCATAGTTGAACGCGTAGTATTTCACGCTTCTGTGGTTACTGAATCCTGAATGATTTATAGGAATTACTGGACTGGCCAGAAGTTAATTTCGATCCGCAATTTATTGTATTCTGATGGTATGAATTATCACAGCATGTGAAATATGCACACGTCTATCCTCTTTGGAAGAATATGATGGGTTCTGCATAGCTGGAGTCAAAAAACGTCGAGTCACGCAAAGCTTACCAAAGTGAATTACGCAGTCTGAAAGACGGAACGAATGTGAGAGCTAAAAGTTTCATAATTAAATGACGAGGCCAAAGGAGGAATTCTAGATTTTTTAAGTACATTTCATCCGTCTTGTCAAGGCGACTGTCTTTTGATATCTAGCCACCGAGTTATTCTGATTCCACCTGCCCGAGTTGCAGCTATTTTCACGCCCAAGCTTCTCCCAATTCAAAGCAGTAACTTTTTTGCAGAGTTTCTGGATTTTATACCTAGTTCTGTCTGAAATTCGCCTGCGGGTATACTGAGACATCTTTGTATCTCGTCAGACCAGCTAAATGTTGAATTATTCACTGTCAAGATGAAACAGTCGATTGTTTATTGGCTGTAAAATTTGTGGCGTTTTTTTCTACAAGATGTTAAATTTTCCGCATTTATACCGCATTTGTGTCATCCTGATTTAATCGGCTCATGCGTTGGTGTGGTCAGACGAGATGAAAGAATCTGTGGGTGTGCTACTTTGAGTCTATTGCAGACTCAATCTCGACACGGATCGACAAAGATTATTTTGTTGGCTTCTCAAAATTGAGTGTTGTTAATTTAGTTTCGGTTCGACGGTTAGATGGCTACTGATCTTTCCGCTAGGGACACCGATTACAGATCTAATTAACTTGTGCTAGATTCTCCAGACAGCCCTGTATACAGCCAAACCTACAGCCAACGCCAACCACCGTGTCACCGACAATACACCGACGATGTGGTCACCCAGGCCAACCTGTAGTAAGCAGGTAAGTAGCGTATTACGAAATGTACCCCAAGGCCCATAAAAAATACAAAACAACCCCAAAAGAGCTGTCACAACAACTTTCGTCATCAACAGAAGCAATGCTGAGGTATCAACGTCCGTCCCGAAAATAACTCGGCGCAACAAAATATCAGGCCTCATGAAAATGCGGGCGTGGGTGCTGAACATGAAGTCTGGTGGGAGCGGAAAGGAATGAAATGGAAGAGGTCATGAAAAGATAACGCCTAAACAGTTTCCGCCAAATGGCTCAAACAGCAGTTGCCAGATGCCATTGATTTGGAGCCTACAACTCACGTAGAACCCTGGCCGGTGATCGTGTAACCCCCTACAGTTTTGGTGTTCATTGCTGCACATGTTCCGCCAAGCACCACCGAGCTCTTGGTCAGGATGATATCCCTTCCGCATTGCCCAATTATTCGATTGAAGTCCTAGGTCCGCGCTTGCTTGATCTGTTCGCCTGAAGTTTGGAAGATGAGAATGTCTCAGAACTAGGAATATTTGGTGAGTGGATTTTTTCAGGGAAGGGTCTCTTGATGAGTTTTCTAACAACCGGGGATTAGCGTGACTCCGTTCTTAACGAGGCTGTCGGGGTAGGTTGTGTTTCATCATCTTATGGTGGCTCTTAAAGCACCGACTTAAGAACAGGAAGAGTGATCTCGGCCTCGTGAGGGTTGTGCTGACCGAAACTTTACACTCTATCACGTGTTATAACAACGCCACGCGCAAAAGCGGCCTACAATTTCAGTACACCTTGATTCTCATTACGCATTTAACTCAGTTGGCCTGCTCGTCCTCTTTTAAACACTTACACAGCAAGACATGCTCTAAAAGTTTGTGAACACTGTGCGTTCTTTGTATTCTCAGACATCCGGACCTGCGGATTTAACCAGGGGGCTTTCCAAAAGTCGCCATACTTAAAGCGATGTCCGTCAGGAGTGCTTACTATCTCCATTCCTATTTAATTTTGTGATCACTGAGCTAAAGAGAGGAACGCTCGAAGGTCTTTAAAACCCCATGTTAAAATGGCCCGTGAAGAAAACCTAGTTGATCTGAAACATGCAGACGTTATTGGTTTCGTCTTTGAAGAGGTAAAGAAGGGGTAGACGTTTTTGGGATGAACTGAACAAAGTCATTGCTTTCATTTGCGACTGTTAGGCTGTGTAACGGATGCATTCTTCAGACCATTTGTCCAGCACAGGAAGCTGCGTTGGTTAGGCCAGGTATCGCTATGCGAAACAATCGATTCCCCAAGGGAGTGCTGTATTCCGTGACTACTGCGGAAGTAGGGAGGTAGACAACACTTGACCCGACAGAAGGTTATGAAAGAGGTTGGCAAAAGCCTGGGTGATATTGCGTGACTCACCTACCAGGATGGGGATCGTATAGTTTCCACTGTGCTTGGTTGGAGACGCTAATCGGTGTCAATTGTGCTCTCGTTTTGATTTTCTATCCAAATAGGCTGAATGAGTGTCTGGAGGCGTTGGCACCTAGGAATGATTATTATAAGCTAGCACCAAGTAGAATCCCAACCCACGTTTTCTCCTCTTCCGCAGAATAGGCTTCAAAAATGAATGGTAGTTGTACGGCAGCGAAGCATCAGTGTTAATCCCTGATGTCAAACTGTCGATAATAATCATGACAGTTTTGACGACCTGACGGAACGGCTCTACCGCTTATGAGCAATCTTCCTCTCCGTTGAATCCACAGGAGACGGTCCCCCACTGATGATGTGTCAAGTGTGCTATCATCTTCAGCAATAAAGCCTTACTTTGCGGTAAGATAAGTAATTATCCTTCGTGCTATCAAAGTGGATCATATATTGTGGTGCCTACAAATGGCTTCTCTCACTTTGGGGGTTTCTTGGTTTGGATTTTAAGCCACTTTTCGGCGTAAAACACTCCAGTTCTCTGATGACGTTCAAGTTGAGGTGGTTTGTTTGCTTTCTTCGGTTGGAACAATACAATGGATCATCAATCATGTTTCAAACAATGGGGATCGCAGACGTCATAAATCAACGTGCGTCAGAAATACGAGGGGCAAATGACGTACAAAAAGAGCTAGTTTCGAAAGATTTCCAGTGATTGATAGTTTAAGCCAAAAAATTAAAATGAATTGTACTATTGGCGGAAAATGACGCTGTGTAAAGAGGCAACCCCTGGTTTTATTTATCATGGTTGGGAAACCAAAATTAGTGTTTTCGTCAGCATTTGATTACCCGAAATGAATACCGTTGGTGCCCTACTATGAACTACGAGGAAATTAACGCTCAAATTGCCGTGGATTTTTTTTTCGGACACTCACTATTCCCGAAGAGCCGGAAGCGACGTTCAGAGGTTTTGCCATTTTGGCGAAGATTGAAATAGCCTAAACGACCACACTGCTTTGGAAACCATTTGGAAATTGAAGTGAAACACCTGTATAAAACTACCAAACTGGGAAACGCAGTCTGTTCCTGGAGGCTGAGAAGCAGTGCGTGGCTGCTTTAACCTGATTGGGTGATATCAGCAGCGGATACCTCAGAAACCCCGACTACATATTTCGAAGCGCAAGCTCCTAGTTCAGAAGCTCAACTACTGGGCCACTGCCAGCCGATAGAAGTCTAAGTAAGTGGGCTTTAGACAGGATATAGCACCGTTTAGCCTTCAGTCACAGGACCAACACCGCATATGGAGTTTTTACTCATCGCGTGAATTGCGATCTTCCTCCGAGCCAAATAACTGTTGCTGAGGTTTTGGGGAATGTTTACAATTTGTAAAAGGATCGTTGTCTTGATTGTAGTCACTGTTTGCTGACATGCCTAAAAAGAACTGGACAGTTGATTTAAACTAGTTGCAAATCATCGACACCAGCCAATTCAGACAGCAGCAATCCCGCAAACTACCGTGTCGTGCGACCGTCAGGAGTCCAATCTGACAGCCCGTATCAACATCTAGTGTACTCAAACCCGGGCTTGATTATTCAAAATGATCCCGCCGAAATATAACAAGAAGGTAGATTAAAACTCCTAAGACAGCATTAGGATCAGCAGTGTTTGAGATGCGTTGATGTGGCGGGCGACTTGGTCTCAGCTTTGAGACCATCGGTCAGTCGAATTGTCAGGCGACCCAACTAGTGAGACAGCTATTTCGATGGACAATCGCCAAACTTTTATTCGTTCTGTCAATGTACATTTCGCAGCGGTTGCAGCTGATCTGATACACAGTGTGCGATCAGAAGAGATTGTTCTCAAATTTCTGGTTGATTCGTCTCGTTGATTACAGACTGTTGCCTGGATTTCAAAATCGTTGATTACAGACTGTTGCCTGGGATGGATTTCAAAATGAATTATTTGAAGTGAGTATTTACCCAGATGATGACCTCACCTAAAATGAAACCTGAAAGAAACTTCCCCTCTTGTGAATTAATTGAGCTTTCGATTCGGTCTTGATCGGCTGCGAAAGTCGATATTTTTCCCTGAGTGGTCGTTTCATGCCAGAGTTCGGTCTAAATAAGAATAACTAAATAACCGAGGATCCCACAAGATTATTGATTACGAGACGCCAAAAATTTGGCGTAAACTTTTTATGTAGATGTGTGGGCTCTTAGAGTGGGTATCGGTTGTCGAAAACCAAAATGACTTTCAAATATCGCTCGTCTACGCTTATTGATAAAATCAAGAAGCTCTCTTGTAATCACTCCAATAAGACGTTTCCAGTTAGATGCATTAACTGGCTGTCCATTTCCATATCAGTGAGGTTTCGAAACCCGGCCATAGAATTCATTGCGAATATTTTCATTATACCAAAAGATCAGCTGTCTTAATTGTCATAAAGGAACATCTGTGGCAGTTTTGTGCGTGGTGCACAACTCGAAAACATATTCCGCAACCTGACGCGGAGAGGACTTTACAAAAACGGCTGACACATACGGGATTTAGTGCTTGTGAGCGTGCTTCATTCTACACCTTAAACCCACTTCTACACTCATTTTCAAGTACCAACTCAATAGTTCCAGTTCATCCTTTTCGAACCAAAGTCAGTGAGTTGAGCCTTTCTTATCTATTCTCCTGAGCTTCTAATCTCACCTATTCAACATTGTTAGATCTTTTGCAAGATTATTGTAAACAGATTTCATAGAAGCACTTATATGAGAAGTTCTAAACAATTCACAAGTTCTCTTGAACGAGTGAATGAACAGGAGGCTTCAAAGCCTTAAGCAACTACTCAGATGGATTCCAACTAGTAATGTGGTGAAATATTGGTAGCTCGGGTGAGTTTATTGGTTGTTGATCAGGTGGCTGTTGATCTGTTCGCCGAGCTTGGCAATCGACTTGCAAACGTTTCGTCACCATACGTGGAGACATCACCAGTGCGCAGTTGGGTGGGTACGTCTTCCTTGCCTGCGTGTGTTTATATAGCAATCAAAAACTATCTGTTATATTCTGACGTGACTGGCTACTTGAAGTGTAACGAAGTTAGTGAATCTACTGGTCCGTTTGTAATCTTTGTTGCGTTGTGGTCTGTGTTCCTTTGTGTTGATCGGCTATCCCAACGGCTTTTGATTTTTGTAGCTTGTAGTCTCTGGCCTTGATTCGCATTGCGTTTCGGTCTGCCGTTCTCTAGTTGCGTTGGTTGCTTGTACCGCCCTATTTCCTCCACCGTGACGGTTAGTGGCCCTGCGTCCGCCGGTTGATTTGGTGATTTGATTGAGCCCCTCCATCCAATTGATGTGTCCGTTTGAATGACGCTTTCTGCTTCACTTATGACTTCCTCGTCTGGTCGCTTTTGCAGCTCTAAGCTCTGTGTTTCTGGCGTTCTCTCGCTATTTGTGGCTGGTAAATGGGATTGATTTCGATATGTTTGTTGATGGCTTCTTTGGTGGAGTTCCACGCCTCCATAAATTCGCGCTCTCGTTTGTTCTTGCTTAAGCCAGCCAGCGGAAGATTTTGGTCATCTGGGGTCTCACCAGGTAGGCGCCATTCCAGAGATTCCATCAACAATGTGTTTTACTTGAAGCCAGATCACATGGAACCTCACGCACGCACTCATATGTGAACAATCTTGCAGCCTCATCCAGGTTACGACACCTGAACAAAATTGATAAATATAAGTAGCGAACGAATGTCTAAAACTTCCGGTGGAAAGACGAGTTGCAAGCGCGAAAGCGCAGCCCACCAAATATGGATTCACAATTAGCGTACATATTGTTTGAATCTGAATAATTCTCAATTAATATCGAATAACGTGACCGCATATCAGTTTTTCCGAATAGCCAACACGTTTTGTATGTTACCGATATTTACGTGTGCACAAACGGAACGGAGTTTCTTTAAAAACGGCTGCGATATCTGATAGGCATTCTCCTTCGTTGATGTGCCTTTAGGTGAGATGTGATTATTGGGTATGTGAATTTTCTTGCGATGTTTAGGATGTCCCTTGTTTCATTTTGTAAATCAGTGGCTGTTTTGTGGCTGTTTGCAAGGACAAAATTGGTGATAGTGTACCACAAATGATGTGCACCAAATATGCCATATACGCAGCGGCCTGACTCTACACTATTGTACTTGTGACATGAATACTTCGGCTAAAGCATTTCAAATCCAACTAACTAGATTCCAAACACCTTGACGAGGCTTAGTAGTGAGCTCACTCAGGGGCAGTTGTGTTAGGTTTAGACGAGCTTGAATTCGCCCGCATATGAACTCCTTTTCCAAGAATTTTGCAAGGAGGTTTGAGAATGAAAATCAGTTGATGAGTGAAATAACCGGCTCAGGAATCATCATCCGAGTGGCTAGTCAATGAGTGTGACTAAGGGATATTGGCCCCGCTACTGGAGAATCAACGAGGCTCTGTCGAAGGACCACTTAATCACAGTGTTGAACAACCGCTATGGCCCAACGACCGAGGACCTCTTTGACAAACACGAGGTGTCGGATTCGAAATTGCTAATGGATTCTTTCGGGTTGCGCACTCCGGATGATTGTCAATCAGAATGAAATGGTTTTACCTGAATTCTCGAATATTTCGCAAAGATCGAATGACAAAATCGGACACTCATTTAACTAGTACTGCTAAAATTCACACTTCGTATAACAAAATCGTTTGTTGACATTCTTCGGGGATTCCTCAAATCTTCGCCAAGGCGCCGAAATCTCTGGAGATCATTTTCACGCTGTTGTTTGCAATGGTGGATATAGTGTGTCTCACTTAGATACTTGATGATGATTCTATCATGATTATTGCCTGTAGTTTATAGTTGAACACCAACTACCTCTTTACGGAAATTCGATACTGGATGTTACCTCAGAAATGGTGATGAAATCTAGGCTTCCCATTCCGTGCCATGCACTTTTAGTCCGTAAAACAAAAGGATGTGCGAACTCTGCACAAAACAAAGTAGATTTACGTCATTGGTTCATAAAATTCTCCAATCTGATTCCTACATATCGAGATTACTTTCGTCTAAGCCACCAATCATTAAAAATTCACTTAGATTCAGAGCTACTTTAAATGTCGACCATCCGGTATTCCCACATCCATTATTTGGAACCTAGAAGAATGGGCTTCATAATGGATGGTGCATCCTGTTGGTCCAACTTACAAAAAGCGAGCAACCCAAATTTAGTTGAACATCTAAATGACTGGAATATTCTGCACTGAAAAATGCTTCATCCTACCAAACACACAATTTCCTTCAAGTGAGGAAATTCATTTGTACCATGGACAATATTGCGGTATTTGCATTCGGAATAAGTCAGTCTCACATCGGCCCAAGACAAACGCTTGATAATTACAACATGAAGTCACCGTGTGACAAACCAACTGTTGTTTGGTGTTTGATACTCGGTAGTTGCTTTTGTTTGATCAAAACGAGATACTACCATCAACTGTGTCGTTGCTAATTCATTCGGTTAATCTTTTCTGCAACTCTCTATTTATATTGGCATCTGCTTTTAAATACCTGTAGCACAACTAATCAAGCTACCCAGAGAAGACGACCAGATTGTCTGTAACTCGAGCTAATCATTTTCGAAGTTGCAGATATCTTGTTCATGTAAGTCCTTGGGCACGTCGATAAATGCATTTAATTTTTATGAAGAAGCGTTTTACACGAGCTAGCAATGGATGCATATCTATCCTAGTCTTTGAGCGTTCATCCAATAAACCGCCAAGAACACATCAACAGCACTGAAAACTAGAATTGTCGTGGCCAAACCGCTTGGTGCACTATGTCGTCCGATCGCAATATTCCTGATTTGACCGGATGTGTGTAGTTAGGGAGGATCCCATAATAATGCAAATCTCTTCATGTTGCTCACTTACCGCCTACAACTGACAGAATGATGATTTCCGAGTGCGTAAAATGTCTGATATTGTTCAAATAATCGAAAAAAATTAGTTGTACTATCCAGTACACTGCGGTTGAACATGAAGTCAAAATTCGATAATCATCAGGAATGAGTTCGAATTCCGACGGAGGCCTAAGTACTCCCCACTAACACTGCAAGTCGTGTAACTAAGCGAGTCATGTCCGTCGCATAGATGTCCCAAGAGGATATTCCTACCGGCCGAATTCTGTCCCCGACCAAGCAGCTCTTCTGGAATCAGGTTTTCTAGAAATGGAGACCATCTGAAATAAACTGAATACTTCTGCAGCGCATAACGGAATGCCTTGCACCTGTTACGTTTAGAGTGCTGCTTCAATGTTACGTACAATCAATCCAACCCAACACTCATGCTTACGTTTGAACCCAACGGTTCGTTCATCTGCTCACCAACCTCGCGTCAGCTTGATTTTCAAGGCCACTTTGTTCTATGCTGATTTGTCCAACTTCATGAATCAAACTCGATTTGATGGCTATCACCATGCTTTGGAAATTTAGTGTGTATAAATTTCCATTCAACTGAGTCAAGTTGTTGAGTATCGTCTTCCGAGGGAGGATCGCATCAGAGGACAAACCAACGAATAATTACCCAGATAGATATGGCCGTCTCGTGCCACCAACAGCGGTCTTGCGTCAAATCTATCGCCTTCGTAGTGTGGCTGCTAACCCTGCCACACAGAAGAAGGACAGAGTCGTTTCACGTCACTGAACTGAATGGGCCATCGCCTCCAATGCGCGGTGAATGACACAATGTTCATTTACACATGTTCTCAGGCTCATACACGCGATCGCCTGTATTATGTCTGAATTCAAAAACCAGGACTTGTTATGGACTCGCAAGCTTCCTGCTTACCATTCACCGATGAAACGGTGCGCCGAAGGGGATAGAGAATATCTTGGGTTCCAGCTACCGCCCGCTTACATAATGGTCGAGTGCCCTCTGTTGATGTCAGTATTTCGATATCTGCATTCGTGTACCCTCTTGTTCAACTGCAATCCGTGGTCTGCATTCGTGTACCCTCTTGTTCAACTGCATACAATCCGTGGTCTTCTTGACAGCCGGTCCAAAGAACTAGTACCGTGATCGCTGATCAATTCTATATTCCAAGGCATTGCACTAGCGTTTCAGTCCTCAAACTTTCCATCTGCCCACTGTCTGTTCTATTGGCATACATACGTGTAGATCACCAAGTTGCGTTACAGCGAGAATGGCCTCAAAATTTCACTATTTGTACTGCGTTGGAGCGGCGGTCCGAAGATATAAAACAGGATAACCAGGTGGAGAATGTGAAGCCTGGATTATGGATTATGTAGGATTTAACATTTGCACGCCTCGGTGTTTGTTGATGACTTTAAGGCGAATTGTGCATGAATGAGGGCAGAAAGGTTCTACTTGACGAATAGCCCACAGCAATGAAGTGTAAGCTAACGGGAACTTTTGCCGACTTCAGTTCTCCCACAGGAGCAATATCTCACGTGAGTGGAACGAGCAGCATTGAAGTGAAAATAGCATGAAGATATGGAATTTGGAAGAGTTTGTAAATTCAGAACAAATATCTCGGATTGATGAATTTTCTTTTTCGAGAGGATCGGTTAACGAATCGCGTTTTGTTTTGTGAACAATGAAGCATGCACTGCTAACAAACTGAAGCTTACCACATTCGAAATACTCAAGTAGAAGTCTGAATTGTGAGTGTCAAACAAACTGACGGTATAAGCAATGAAGAGAAATTCCAAGTCAGGTAATGAAATGTTTAGACTGAAAATACCGAAAAATCAATGTCACATAAAACCCAGGACAAACCGGCTGAATCAGGAAAAGCTTACATTTGATGTTAACAAAACAGCGGTTAACTAAAGAACAAACTTTCCAAGCGATGCTTATATTTCGAATAACGCCGTCTCTACTAATCAACAGGTGAACGCTGAAAATATTGGGGAAAATACTGTCTTGGTATTTTATGCTCCCTTCTGAATATTGTTAAGGGGACTCGAGCTTCGTCCTAATTAGATGTCATCTGCAATGCATATGCACGGTGTCTTGAATACACGAAAATTGATACGCGAGACAAACTTAGTTCAATTACTTCGCCGGGGTGTGCAAGATGCATCTGAATATGTAAGTCCTGACTTTCGGCTCCGAAGTTCCTATGCGTACGGGGAAACTCCAGGTTAGCATACAGTTGGTGGCGGTCATCAATTTGGAATATGTCGGATGCCCACATATCCCACAAAATTTCTGCACAATATTGAAAAGTAGATGATACATCCGTACACTGTAAGTCCCGGAAATCATGAACTATTAGGGACACCTCAAAATGTAACGTGAGGTGGCCAACCAAGACATTCAGCTAATCTCCAAAACAGCGACGTCACTCCAGGCATGACGTAGGAGCCAGTCCTCGTTCACCGAGCGGACGTGCGACATTCTAAGGGGAACGTCGCAATTGCCGTAATGGTCGCATGGTTTCTGTTTGAAAGTGGGCAGCTTCAACCCTTTTACCTTACTGGCAGCAACGTATCTCTCATCTCGTTTAATGACGCTATTGAACACATTCGAATTAAAAGATTTAGCCAGCCTCATGTTTAGCTGAGCATCAGATAGGCTCTTTACCATTGCGCTCGTTGAACACGAACTTTAACAAGCAAAAATGGCTAGTATATTAATCGGAATAATCTTTCCCCTTTTCTCATTACCACCGGTGTTGTGCGAGACGTTTTGTCTATGTTTATTACGTGGAAAAGCAGACGTACCACAGCATTCCAAAGTGTAGAGCCAACTTTTTCGATTATCATCCGCAGGCCCAGTCGACGCTCCTTTCCATCCAAATACGCAAGTCTGCGTAGAGCAAATGGATGAAGAGATGGAGTCATTCAGAATCTACGTAACGGAATTCACTGTAACTAAAAACATGAAAGCATTTAGCGATTGGAAATGCATACACCGGATCTTACTTTTTAATCGACATTATTCTCGAATTTCTCACCGTTTTCTGGTCGATTTATGAAGATCAATCTTCATTCTCCTCGTGGCCATCCATATTTCCTGAGTTGAAATTCCCATGTTTGTATATGGTTCTTTATAGCATTAAGCGTTTATCCCATGATGTCCAATCAGCTTTTCGGATTCAACCAACATTTCTCACGTGCTAGATTTGTCCCAAGAATGAATGGAATACTCTCAATAGGTCAGAATGGGTCCGTCCTATAGCGCTGCCAATTCAACCCTGAGTTGTAAAACACATATCACATTATCCATTCCCTCAATCTGCCTTCCTTAAATCAGCACCAAATACCGGTGACGTGATCGGTCAAATACAGTTATTTGCAGAATAAACTGTTGTCACCAGCGCAACTTAGGAAACTCTGGCAGATCTAGTGATAACACAGTGGTGTCCTTACCGCATCGTCATATCCATATTCAATAATCCTACAGTCGCGTATCCTCTCGCAATATGCGCGGCAATCTGGGATGCTTGATTGCAGAATAACTCCTCCAATATTTTCAATCAGCTGACTGTCTTTTTCCTCGACCATCGATGTTTCCCAGATTCACAACACAGCCATAAATGTGGAGGGCTGGTTTGGCATCCATCGGTGGCAACCAAGTCGGCCACTGCGAACAGAAGGGGTACGTGGTACAAAACTATGTATGTCATTAGGCTAATACCTAGTTGCTTTGGAACCTCAGTGTAATATATAATGTTCACCCGCAGCGGCCATTCCTTGTTCTGATTGGTTAATTTGCACAGCACTCACTATTGGGAGATTCTTGGCTCATGCTACAATAACTATGTATGTCATTAGGCTAATACCTAGTTGCTTTGGAACCTCAGTGTAATATATAATGTTCACCCGCAGCGGCCATTCCTTGTTCTGATTGGTTAATTTGCACAGCACTCACTATTGGGAGATTCTTGGCTCATTGGATGCTACAATCAACCTGGAAATATGTGCGTCGAATTCACCTCAAATAAAGTCAAGCGCGCCAAACTCTTGCAAAATGCACCTGCGGTTGAACGAAGATGGAAACCGTGAATTTCTGCCGGAATCATTATTAGGCTTTCAGTGCTCAAACCGGGAATTAGTACATCCACGCCGGTTGAATATTCAAACACAAATAACATGATAAAAATTGAGAGTTTGGAAAGTCCGTAGCGCTAATTGAGACGTAGGGAAGCGGAAGCTGCTGTATTTGAATACATGCGAGGGAATTGAAATCTAAAACAGATAGTTCTAATAACCGGTGTATAAACCAAGTAGCATAAACATTGATATTTTTGATAACTCTCTTGTTCGATTTACGCTTGATTCGATGTAAAATCTCAGTTAGTCAGATCTGGTATCAGTGTGGATTCGGATGCTCTTTTACTTCCAAAGTCATTATGACGACTTCGTACCGGATTTCCTGAAAAAACCTCTTCGTTCAGGCCGGTCAAGGAATACTCCGATTGCCACAAAGTCATCGACTTACAATTTCTTCCAATGTTATGTTGAATAATCTATCAGTTTCAAATAGGAAGACAATTGAAACACTGCATTTAAATGCTGGTGAAGAAAGCATTTCTACTGATGACGGGTAGCTGCAGCATTGGGATACTACAAAATAATATTTTGCAATAAATGTCTCGATTTAGTTGTTCATGATAGTTTTGTTGAAGGGCATTCCATAATTGTCATTCTGGAAAACAATATATTTGACAGCCAGCGGAAGGTTTTGGTCATCTTGGGTCTTACCAGAAAGGCGCCTTTCCAAAGATTCCATTAACAATGTGTATCAATTGAAACCAGATCTCATGGAATCTGACGAACGCACTCATGTGTGAACAATCTTGCAGCCTCACCCGGAACTCGGTCCAGTCCATCATGATTCAAATGAAACTTGGGGACACGAGTGGCATATAGTTTTCGAAAACTCGAGGGCGCACTTGATTTTTGAGCTTCAAGCATGTGTAACCCAGTTGTTCACTATTGAAATGTTTACGATAATCCTGGAATTAGATTTATTTGTGAAAATGTGCTGCGCTACTTCAACTGTCAAATATCGACTGAAAACCACCTGAGCGAACGAACCAACGACCATCTACGGCATCTGAACTACCAGCATTATCCCGAAACCACATTCGCTTGCTGTCAGGTAATTTCGCCCGCCGTGCAAGGATATACTCAGTTTTCACAGCCCAGCGCGAGAAAATCTAAGAATAATCGAATTTAGTTCACCTGAACATAATAGATAAATTCGGATAGCGAAATCATGTCCGAACCTTCCGGTCGAAAAACGAGTAGCCAGCGCGAAAATGCAATGTAGCACATACAGATTCACAAGAAGTGTGCATATTGTTTGAACGTGAAGATATCCTCAGTGATCTCGACAAGCGTAACCGTACATCAGTGTACCCGAATAGCTAACACATTTTGTACCGATATTTGCGTGTGCACAAACGGAACCCAACCGAGATTTTTTAAAATCGGGTGCGATATCTGCTGGGCCTTCTGCTTCGTAATTTTGTGAATATGTCAGATTTGAGTATTGGGTATGTGAATTTCCTTGCGAGTTTTAGGATGTCTCTTGTTTCAGTTAGTAAATCAGTAACATTGTGATTGTTTGCAAGGACAAAATTTGTGGTATCGTACCACAAATGATGTGCACCAAATGTGCCATTTACGCAGCGGCCAGTCCGCCAGTTAAACCCAATTGTAAGGATTCTGCAACGGCTTAATCAAAATCCACTAGGTCAAAAGTGAAAGGGAATTGAAGAGGGAAAGTTTAAAGGAGAATCGAATAACGCATTGACTTTGGTTCGAAACGAACGAGTGGGAAATTTTGAGTTGGTACCTGAAGTTGAGGATGTAATTTAGTCTATGTTGTAGGACAAAGCTCATTTGTGTCTCCGAGCACAAACGACAATTTGCTCTAATGACGGCAGTTTGTACAAAGTTTCTCCTGCATCATGTACTGAATTATGTTTGCGAATTTACTACCGTGCACAACATTGCCACAATTGTTCTTTTATGACAGTGAAGACAGATAATCCTCTGATGTATTGGAAACGTCTTCTTTGAAATCGAAAGCCAGGTTGGAATACAACATCGGTGTGGTAGTGGTTGCCCCGTTCAGACAATCATCTGCAATCGTCTGTTTGGCACAATTAAAAACATTCATTCTCGAAAATTTCGTGTTCCCATTGGTGCCAGGTAAAAAGCCGAACAATAAATCCGCCTGTGATCACCGAGACAAATGCAGGTCACTTTCGGTCACACACTATTTATCAGTACGCATGCAACCGCATTCAACTAATCACTAAGAGAGCAAATGGGAGCTTGTGCTGCCGTCTATCAAAACAGTCGCTTTGCTCTTTATGTCAACTGACTATTCGGTCGTACGATATCCTGCAACCTGGGTCCATGAACTCCACCTCGTCGATCGTCTGACATATCGTGAACACTTGTGGCCCAATGCAGTGCTAAGAATTTTTATCAAAACGTCAGCACCAGTTTTCAGTGGGGCCACGATGAATGATCAATAACGATTCTGGCTTTGGGCATAAAACACATTTACACAAGTATTCATCTTGACATGCATATCAAGACCGAACCGTTTGGATTTTCTTAGATTTTTGCAAGTCCCGAAATGCTGATGATTTCTCCATAAAATTTAGACATGGACTTACTCCAATGACAGGACGAACAGCTCTCCGCAACTTCCAAATCGCCGGCACCCTTTTAACCAGATTTAATTACCTTATGCGGAGAATGAAAGTTACGTGCTGTGTGGGACCTTCATCCCATGATTCATCACTCGAGGGGCAAGTTAATGGTGTGACTAAGCGATGTTGACCCAGTTAATGGAGGATACACGAGGAAGTCGTCCACCCCTAATGGAGTCTTGTGGGATGCGCACTCATGATGATTCTCAATCAGGATGAAACGGTTGTGCAAAGCCTCTCGGCTCTCCAGCGCATACTAGATGAGGAATAAGGAGGCCCATTTTACTAGTTCTCCGCATAGGTCGCACTTCATATTACGGAAAATTCTGTCAATAATATTCGGGGATTTCCTCAATTAAGGTAATCTAATCGTCTCTGAACATCCGTTCCAAGCTGTTGTGTGAGCGCGTCTCACTGAGAATGCTGGTGATTTTATCATGATTATTGCTTATGGTTCACAATTGGACCCCAAATACCTGTTGACGCAAATTCAATACTACATGTTACGTAAGCAAATTTTGAATAAGTAAATGATGACGAAATCTAGGCTTTCAATTCGCGTGCCATATAATTTTAGTCCACTAAATAAAAGGATGCGCGACCTCTGCACCGAACGAAGTCGATCTACGTCACCGGTGCATAAACTTCCATAATTTGATTCCTACATATCGTGATTAATTTCGCCTGAACCATCAATCATTAGAAATCCTCTTAGATTGAGAGCTTTGGTCATTCATTCAATGTATCACGAAGAGCGCACCAACAGCACTGAGAACAAGAGTTGTTGTGGCCGAAGCGCTTGGTGCACTCTGTCACCCGATCGCATTCCTCCAGATTTGACAGAGAATCAAATGACAACTTTGGGAATAGAATACTTAAGCTTATGAAGAAAGTAACTTCGGGAGGAAATATCGTAAGATAGATCCCACGCAAGACAGAAAAAGTGAACAACACTGCCTACTGTAGCTAACAGCTGCATTGTGTAAATGTTATTCCATTTACTGGCATATTACTTGGATAGTGTGACGTCTGGAGAGCACAAATTGTATCCAAAAGGAACCATCATGCGGATCAGAGGACCTCCATACTATGAGCGTAAGTGACCTAAAATGGATCATGTCGCATGTTGAAAAAACGGAGAATATGTTGGGCCGATGAACTGAAAATTCTGATTGCGCCGATTCCGAGTTATATCATATTTTGTTCCAACACTCTTCCCGACGATTGCCATGCTATTTATGTTCCCACCGAGAAATCACCAGGGCTTTACACACCCTATCCTGGCGTCCCATCTACTGGACGAGTGCGCAATCATAGCGAAGAATCATCTGCAGCCCAAGCTTATTGTTCGGAGGACGACTGAGGGGTTTCAAACCACCTTTTGGTTTCCTAAAACAGTGGAAGGTGTCCTAATTGATCAGAGATTTACTGAAACCAGAACCAATAGACCAAATACCCCATTCTCTACCGCAATGCGGGAGCACTCTCTGGGCAACCACAGTAAACATTGGAAAAGGATCACTATAGCAATGTTAGCTACATCAATATATTTTGCCGTTTAACTACCTATTGGTTCTAAAGGACTGTTGAGTGTTAACAGAGTGATACCCATATTCAAGCGTGTACTACACCCTGTCCTTCATTCCGATTTCTTAACCAAAAACTAATCTGGAATTTAGTGTCGCTGAAATGCCGAAGTATCTATTTGAGTTTTAGTAAGATTGCATTGGATGCTCAAGAGTGGAATGCGTGCGACTTCACCTCAAAACACTAGGGCGTTAAGGGACGACGTATATTCCAATATATAGCAAATGTTGAATCTTGATCCATCACAGAATAGGGACAGAGAACAGAGGTAAGTAGAAACCTTCTATTTCACTTAAGCTAAAGACTCAAAAGTCAGCAGGTTCCGTACCAAGAATGGAGAATGTCCAACCAGGATAGCATCGCGACTTAAGACTGATTGAAGCCTACAACTTCTGATAAACATAACAGTCAGTAGGTACCGTACGAAGAAGGGTGAATTTCCAACCAGGAAAGCTTTAAATCCCCAAGAGTTTCTTTATGTTTCAGGGTAACTCTTGGAAAGTAGCCTAAAAAGACTACATCTTTTCACCGATCACTTCATGATGACCATGTGATATAGTCTTTGTCATTACTACCCGTTTCCGTGCCTGCCATTGCTCGCATTTTCCTGAACCTATTTTCTCAACCCGTGCAGCGTAAACAAACTAGGTGAGTTTGGCACAACGCGGTCAGCAGTCGATTATTTTATGCAACCCGGCAGACGTCAAAAGCCGGTGTTGTCAAAAACTTTCCAAAGTGGTGTGAAACCCAGCCAACTTCCACACGGCTAGGAATGTTGCTGTAATAGCGGAAACAGATCCCGAGAACACATGTTAACTTGACACTGATTTCACTGGGCTAAAATTTGGGAACAACTCATGGTGGATTTTTAAGCCATTTACCACATGGGTTGGCTAGATAGCAGCAAACTTCCCCACATTTATTGATGCCATTTATCTGGTCATTTCGACGGGTTTTGATGAATTCTGACATGATAGGATTGTGCGCAACACAGCGACGTTCGTTAGACCGCGTCAATCTCAACAGTGTTTTCCAACTACATGAGCAACTGAACCTGCTCACGGATGTGAAACTGTCAAGTCCTTACAATAGCTGGAAACCCATCTGTTAGTCAATAGTTTGAAAATGCATGCGTCCTAGTGTTCAGCCTCAGTTTTCGAAAGCAGGAATTTTTAGTATCATCCTGAAACCCCTAAAAATCCAGATGTGTTGAGATCCGACTTAAAAGGTAGCGGACTAGATATGAATAACCAGTGGCCAACGGACAAAGGCCTCGAGCATTTCAAGATGGCATAAATTATCTGGCGCGGATCTTTCACATTGAACGGTCATATTTTGAAAAGAAAGAAAGACCTCCTCAGCGAAAAAAGCCCCCTGATAACTTGATGCATTAGAAATGTGTCCATACTGAGCGTCAAAGTGTTCACAATCATGCAGTCACATTGAACGGTCATATTTTGAAAACGACGAAAGACCTCCTCAGCGAAAAAAGCCCCCTGATAACTTGATGCATTAGAAATGTGTCCATACTGAGCGTCAAAGTGTTCACATCAGATCATGCAGTTCTGAGGAAGGGCAAGACGGCTCAGTGGTTAGGACGCAAACTTACTGAGCGGAAGGTCGTGGTTCGAATCCGATCTCCGCCTATCGACATCCCCTATCTAGGCTTGGGCAACCTGGCAGTATTCCAGCCCTCGTGCTTCCTTCTGGTGGCATGGCAGTTAGGCACCAAAAGGGTGTTACGGCCGATCGATTATCTTTATCTATGCAGTCCTGATACACTAGAAACAGTCTTTCAATTAAGAAGTTCCCTGTAGAAAGATCAGGCGTTATCATTAACTAAAGAAGACTCTTCCAGTTACCCATGAGTTTGCTAAATCTCTTCGGAAACCTTATGAGTAGTGTGTCACATCTATACAATATACTGTGATATCCCAGAAACCCAGATGATCAAGAATAATGCAGCCTGGAGCGGAAACCAAAACCCAAAATGCTCATATATCTTGAGTTATATATTAGGCTGCATTTGGCGCGCTATGAGCTCATGAGGAACATGGGGAATTATATCTGAGCAAGTATGTAAAATACGCGAGTAGAATCAAACCCGATGGCGTACGGTTTTCAGACGATGTATTTTGACGATACAACGTACAATTATTAAGCGGTACCAATAGCTGAACCGGAAATTAATATTTAAGAGTACATTGTATGGTGGAGTGGTAGACAATTTTTAGGAAAGTGGTCAACTAAACGACCGATCAGCGATTGGTTCAGTATGCGTTTTGGAGTAGAGCCAACCATCCCATACGTATCGCTACGTAGAGGCCCTTGCTGAACGTTGTTTTAAAATCATGCAGATACTGCTCTTGCGCATCACACATATAATAAATCATGAGAAGCATATTCGGTATTATTTGTTTCCGTTCGTTGAATACCAGAATGAACGGCACCAGATTTACCAAAAGTCCTTGTATTCGTACCTCCATTGCCTGGCCTTCCTCATTAGCTCGATAGCAAACATTACATGAACAATGTGATAAATCTCAACTAAGGTGCTTCCTTGTGTGGTAACATTTTAAGTCATTATCCAACCGGTTGAATTGATGATACAGCATATAAGTAGCTAAGGTGCTTCCTTGTGTGGTAACCCTTTTAGTCATTATCCAACCGGTTGAATTGACCAGTAAATGCGGGTTTGTGGACTGAGAATACAGCTGATGCTTCGGTAGGAACAAATGGAAGATATGTTATTATTTGTGAACAACTTTTGGATGAGTTCAGGTGTTGATCGCGCTTGATGGGTCCCCACGGTATTTTTCTCATCTTAGTTCTCGGTTTGAGCCTTCCAAGCTAGCGTTCACGTCAAAACAACCACCAAAGGTGCACAAGGTATATTAACGCCCAAAACGAAGTCAGGGACACTTATAGAGCGTTTCATATGTATAAAGTAAATGGCGACAACTATCTGGAAATTCTGACGCCCTCTGGATGCGCCATTGACAACCGGCATTCGGCCAATACAGAGTCATGGTCGACTGTGGGGTCCAGACTTCGACCAATGAGATCTCGGCTTGAAACCGGACCGGCGAGCGTCCTTAACTTTTGACCAATCTAGTGTGGGATAGGCTTTCAGTCGTAGCAGCACCTAACTGCGAGCAGTAAAGCGGGATCCGTGTGGAATTTTGCCCAAAACACCACCACAAAAACAGAAATTTGACTGCTTACAAAGATTGGCAGCATACTTTGCGTACATTGAACAAAATGCTTCAACGCTCACTGGTCCTGATGTTGCTCACTCAAAATTCCTAGTTGTAGCTCTGCAAATATTTGAGGGTAACATATTAGCATTTGTCAAGTAGACCTAAACGGCTGATGTTTTTTAAGTGATATAGCTATTCATTGTATAAAACGGACCAGAACATTAGTTAGTGGGGTCTATTTCTATGCGAATGGCGTTCCACATAATTATCAATAATGGGATGTGGACAATCTGCAAATAAACTTTGTTGATTATAGTGGCCACGGAACTAATACTTAAAAGAAGAAAATAACCAGTTAACCCATAAGTAATTATACAGAACGAAGAGGAAGGCGCGGAGGAACATTGCTATCTGAGTTGGATGGTTTCTATGAAAATAATTGTGTATTTTGAGAGTACATTCCCGAAAAGTTGTAAGCATGAAACTGTTGGTTTCTTTTAAATGCACTATTCAGCCAAAACGTTGATGATTTTTCTTAAACGAATTCCCGCCTGTATGTACGTGTACAGATAACGCAACCTGTTGGTTTGTCATTAATGAGATGGATTCGTTTTGTTTTTGTTTACCTTTATGATTCTGGAACAGTGTGTGACGTTGGGGCTTTGTTTGAAACTTTGGGTTGCTTCTTTGAGAAAGCAACGGCTTCGTAAAATGTGGCTTGAAATCACCTTGTGGCGTATTTGACGCCTGTATTCTGCTCACGGTTAAAGGTGCATGGATAGATGTGGTGTGGTTAGTGACACGAGTTAGGACTACCTTTTCCAGTTCCATTTAATCGTCGAGAAGTAAACAGATCATGTGTCGTATAGTGTGCTCAAATTACGGTCCTAAGAACGGATCTTCTCGTGTTCCGCGAAATTCGAAGCGCATGGGGTTGCTTTCGATCTGTTGAGGATTAGTTCGTAACTACTTACAAAGCTTAAGTAGCCAGAGAATTGAACAAATCCGTTGTACGTTCGTCTATGGACGGACGTATCATCCGATTACGCTACAGCCTAGGTTATCTTGATGGCCATGATTATTTTTTTCAGGGTCGAATTTCATTTACACACTACGTTGATACGTTGCTATTCCTCACTCCATCTATGAAAGTCTGTTTTCCGAATGGGCTTGTTTAACCAACACGCATGTTATGTGGTGGTCAAAATCTGGGAACAAATGGTATTCCAACCGCCAGACCGTGGCCTACATCGCTCCCGTACTCTGAACCTTCCTGAAAAGCTTCAGAGGAAACGTTCACGGAGCAAGGCCGCTAAGTGAAGCACAAAGTGCAGTCGGCAGTCAAGTTCTGTACAGCACCAACCGGATCTAACCTCATCCTGGAGAGTTACCTCTAATCCCACCAGGTAGAGGCTAGTTAGTAGAACGGCGCTCACTAGGAGTACTTCTGAGAAGCAACTGTTTTACCGTAAAAAGTTGGATTTTGTGCCCAGGTTAAACGGTTTACAGAGGAAAACTTTTGACGAACGGAGGAGTCCCACGTGGATCAAACCTCCTGCAATTATGACTACACTACTGCGCTTCGTTGCCAACAACAGGTTAGGAGTTTACGGTAAGAATTGTCTGGCAACAATTCTAAAGTGAGCCGTGTTGGTGTACAGATGAACGCAACAAAACGGATCTCTCTAAATTTTATCCACTGTAAATTGTGCCAAAAGAGAATACTGCCCTTTATACTTTCGTTTTGAATGGTGTCCAGTCCTATAAAAATGTTTCATCGAAAAAAATTAGTTTATAGCTTGTATATGGTGAGAGCGTCGCAAGGGCAACAACTGCACATGCAACAACTCACATTCCAAAAACTCTACAAGTTCCGGACTAGTGAACCTATAGCTAGTACCATGGAGTGAAGCTAATGGATTCATGTGGTTGCATGGTTGTTTGAGATCCTGCCAAGTTGCTTCGCGAATTATTCTGCATTCTAATGGCTTCCCGCCGTTTCCAGAGGAATTTTCGACCAAGTGTACTCATCTACCCTGAAGTAGGCTTCCAAAATTACGTATCTGTCAACACTACACCATCGAGACATCTTGTCAGGCAAGAATTTGCACTTTCAATATTCCAAGATTTCAAGTTTGCCGGTTTTGCCTTCGAGTTTCCCGAACGGCCAACATGTGGTGCGTTCATTGGATTGCGGGAAGAGCTGGAGATTACTCGAGAATGTTCCGAGTTTACTGCAAATAAATGTACCACACCTCACAAGTTGATGCACGCTTGCGTTGTAATCATCGTGGTGAAAAATATATTTTTTCCGCGGGAGAATTTAATTTCACGTAGATATCACACAAAATGTTTGTCACACTTACAGCAGAGCTCCAAAAGGCATTCATTATCTTGCTCCAAAGTTGTGAAAAAATTTCTATGTCAAGCTCTTGCAGGTTGACGATCCTGTGAATAAGCAACTTGCATCGGTGGATGCAAACTTGAAATATGAATCTACTACGCTGAAAATTCGATCTCAGTACATAAAGTGTTTTTTTTCACGGAAGTCTCCAAAACTTCTACAGAACTTGAGAATTTCCAATCGGAGGCAGGTTCCCCTCTGTGAACTATGACGCATTTTATTAGCTATGGCTACAAGCGATTGAGGTTAGGCAAAGAAAACGACAATTTCGACGAACGTCTTGGTGTTAACCTGGTGTTTATCCTGTCCACCAAATCTCACAATTTCCTTGTTTCCGTGCTCACGTCCAACTGTCAAAGACTAAAATTCGAAGTCAAACATGCCCTCAGCTCTTGAAGTCCTCTCGAAGGCTAGACCAGTCCAAATGGACCCTCCCGTCCGAATTGGAGATAAATGAATGTGCACATTGTGAGGTGCCATCATCGTAAGCGAAACTACCACTAGCCTCTACTGGAATACCATTTAGAAAATAAATTCCCTTCAATTCTCCGGAAAAAGTAGTTAAATAGTGAATCTTGCATTTGCCTTGAAGCCACCTCCTCGACGTTCAATCACCCATGTGCATAACTTACTAGCTGAAAAACTTATTGGGAGAAATTTAAGCCACCTTCTCGATGTTCAATCTCCCATGTGCATACCTTACTAGCTGATAAGCTTCGATGAATAGAATAGAGACTTGCTCCAGAACTTCGGGCTTACAGGGACAAGCGACGTCGAGAAAATGTGAGTTATGAATAATTTTCTCCCATCTGGTTCTGATGAGACTGTCATTTAGCCTTCAGATCATTGAACACCAAAGACAGAGTAAAGAGATATTTGCGGCGGTCTGCTCACACAAAGTGGAGGCTATTCTGCCTATAGTCGCACGCTTTTCTCCCAGCTTTCGGTATTAACCCTTAAGTTACGACCACTTTGTCACACAGGGCTTTTAAGTTCCTCAGACTTCAGCTGGCTTATTGTTAACATTAAGGCTCTGCGAATGGCTGATGTAAGGCAAACAATGACACTAGCTGGCTTCATTCAAACGCACGTTTCGCAATTTTCTCCGCGTTAACCATCTGATTCAAAAATCGTATCGCTCATTAGTGAGAATTTGTCACTTTTTTGGGTTAGAGCATTAGGTCAGACCATCCTTTCTAGTGCTGTCAAACGACGGACATCTCTGATATGCGCAACTCCAATCCACATGCCATAGGAAAACGAATTGGTTGATGACGGAAAGGGACATTAAGGGGATTCATACGGGTGATTTTTCAAAAATGTCAAAGTGATTGATTGTTCAAGCTACTTTTGTGACAATGAATCTGAATCAGAGTGTGGATTTCGGGGCAGCGGTTACGCAAATCTCTTCACAACGTATGCAATAGCAAGCCATTCGTTTGTTTGGCAAGTTGGGAAAGCATACCTGACCGTTTGTAATCTAATGGCTGGTAAGAGTTTGGGCATTCAAAAATCGCCCATGATATAGTGTATTCCAAATGTGACTTCTAAAGCAATTGGAATGGCTCTGGTGATTAGCGAAGTACGCAAAATAATGAAAACATGTGTACGTAGGTTTTCGTCTTTTTGCGCACACTGTCCTACATAAATACTAAAATTTGGATTCTACTAATAAAGAATACCATAAATGAGAGATTCAACTGGATGAAACCAGAGTCGTTCGAAAAAAACAAAGTGGTCCGCAACTGAGTTTGTATTTCAAATTTCCCGCATTCCGGCTTCATGTAGAACAAAAGTGAGACAGGGGAGTCTCGCAGGCTGCGTCATGGAAGGAACAAACCGGTCATGAACAGTCGGAAAGTCTTGAACAAACTTATAAAACCTCTTTTTCATGACAAGAAAAAATTACTTACA
>NW_008752126.1:318495-320741 GCF_000715545.1 Opisthorchis viverrini
AAAAAAATCCCCGGGAAATATTTCTACTAGCTGACGCTCAAGCGACACTTGAGCCCAAGGTTTTTCTAGTGATGGTCCTTCATCCTATTCGATGGGAAGATCTAATAAATACGTTCCTTTATTCTGCTAGCTTTTGTTATACAGATGTTTCTGTGTGTATCGATCAACAGGGTACAAAAAATGGAATTTTTTGCGTTGTAGGACCGCCGGTCGAAGAACACCATCATTGTCATCTCGTTATTTATTCCAAGCAAACAAAGTGCGTTACCGATGATACACTAATTTGCAAATTAATTTGGTTTTTCGGAAGACTCATCTGGAACCCGGCTGAACTCCCAGTTGTGACGCCTCCAGGCAGCTGAATGTGCTGCACCAGACCGCCTCATGTTTCCATCGCTACGTTATTCGAGATAATGACGAACCCCAAGAAGGACGAAACCGGTCGTGGGCTGTCAATGGATTTTCAGCAACCTTATGAGTAGTACATTACAAATATACATGTATCGCGATATCTCGAATATCGTGCTGACGGATACATAAGGCGGCCTGGTGCAGCACATTAAATTGCCTGGAAACGTCACAAATGAGAGGTTCAGCTGGATTCCAGATGGATCTCTCGAACTACCAAATTAGTCTGCGAATTTCGAGCAATTTGGTTTCAAGTAGAACATAAGGTTGACGGAAACCGGGTAATGCGCCTACCTGATGAGCTCCAAAACGGTCCAAGCCTATCGTGTGCTGTCGGTGGATTTTCAGCAACCTTATGAGTAATACATCACTAATATTTAAAGTGCATGTTACTCGGTGATTGAAAGCCTTTTGACCTGATCTTCGTAACAAGCGGTAGCCAGTACATCCTTTGAATTGTTGACAGGTAAGGCCCAAAACTCTGTTCGGTAATTGATTTGGTTATCCCTCTCAATCTACTCGGCGCAAACCTAACGAGCATCGCCGCCGTCGGCAAAACGCAATCAGCCAGTATCTTGACCTGAGATATGGTGACTGCCGTTTCTTTGCGCAAGACGACAAAATCCACTGAGGGTTGAGAGGTTGATGGAGGACCCAGAAGCGCAACGTCGGATCTACTTGGTCCAGTACTAACTCAACCAAGAAAGATGAACCATTTTTGCCTGCTTCTATATAATTATATATATATTTATATATATATATATATATTCCCTATTTAACACGGACTTCTCCACAGGGAGGGCGTTTCCATAACGGGATTCTGGGGCAAATTCGTCTTCGGTACGATATGGATGATCCGCACATGAACATTCAACGGTTCCTCTGTTGTCATGTCGCCGTTTTCGCAGGTTGCCATGGTAACTGCCAACCGAAAATTTCACTTACCTTGGGATCGGCACAATAGCATTCACATTTGTTTACCAGGGAGACAGAATTAGTCAGGATTAGCTCTGCTTTCTGTCGCTTTCACTTCAAATTTCAGCATCGATTTGGTGTGTGCGAATTTTCCACATTCACTTAAACGTTGATATGCATGTGTTCCACAAGGTTGGGAGCAATAAAGTTCGACCTTGTACTTCTGCAGTAGGTAGTTCCTCTCCAGTCTGTTAGGTTGTGTATCGCTGCCGTAGGAAAACCGTTCGATCAAACTATTTCTTCCAGGTGCAGTGATCGACCGTGGCTCTTTTTACCTAGTCTTAACAAAGCATCGGTTGTAATCGATTGTCACAGAGTTTTCAAAGTCCAGTCTAGGCGTGCCTGCGGTAGGTGAACCTGTGAATGGAGTCGATATCTGTGGTTCCTATTCTGTCATTGCTTCCTCGTAAAGAGTTGATAGATGTGGACGTCTTCTGAGATGATGCAACACATCAAGTAGGGAAGCTGCTTAGTTTGTGACCTGAGGTGTGAAGCCAGGTGACCAGTGTTTGAACTTTAAGCATTGTGGATAGTATAATACACGATGATTTATCAACTGGCAAACGAAACAAAGAATATAACAGATAATAACATCAACTTGTCTTTCCAATGCACAGTTCAAAATAAACAACGGAAGCAGATGCTTGTACTCGAAGGAGTTCCAGTGTAATTCTTTCTTGACATACCTCACTACTCAGAAAATCGTTCAAAACTCTCCAACCTAATGAGTAGTATACTGTGTCAATAAAATTTGCCGCGAAACCTTGAATGGAGTACCAGCTGAAGCCGGAGGCGGTCCCTGTGCAGAACATTCCGTAGGAGAAAATATCTACTGCTCTTTCTCTAGGGTCAATAACAATCAT
>NW_008752126.1:321350-322054 GCF_000715545.1 Opisthorchis viverrini
GCGGGAAACTAGACATACAAACTCAGTTGCGGACCACTTTGGTTTTTTGAATGACTCTAGTTTAATCTACTTGAATCTCTCATTTACGGTATTCTTTATTAGTAGAATCCAATTGTAGTATTTATGTAGGACAGTGCGCGCAAAAAGACTAAAACCTGTGTACGCATGTTTCACCTTTTTGCGAACTTCACCAATCACCAGAGCCATTCCCATTGCTTTAGAAGTCACTTTTGGAAAACACTACATCATGGGCGATTTTTGAATGCCCAAACTCTGACCAGTCATCAGATTACAAACGGTCAGATGTGCTTTCCCAACTAGCCAAACAAACGACAGGATTGCTATTGCATAGGTTGTGAAGAGATTTACGTAACCACAGCCCCGAAATCCACACTCTGACTCCGATTCATTGTCACAAATGTAGCTTAAACAATCAATCACTTTGCAGTTTTTCAAAAGTCACCCGTAGGAATCGCCTTAATGTCCCTTTCCGTCATCAACCAATTCCTTTTCCTATGGCATGTGGATTGGAGTTGCGCATATCAGAGATGTCCGTCGCTTGACAGCACTAAAAAGGATGGTCTAACCTAATGCTCTAACCCAAAAGCGTGACAAATTATCACTACTGAGCGATACGACTTTTGAGTGAGATTGTTAACACGGTAAAAGTTGCAAAACATGTAGTTGGATAGAGCTAGCTATTG
>NW_008752126.1:324653-325411 GCF_000715545.1 Opisthorchis viverrini
AAACCCCAACGTCGCACTCTGTTCCAGAATCAAAAACGTAAACCAGAACGAAACAAGTGCATCTCATTATTACCAAAACAACGGATTGCTTTGTTTGTACACGCGTATACAGGCGGGAATTCATTTAAGAAAATTCATCAAAGTTTTGGCTGGACAGTGCACTTAAATAAACCAACAGTTCATGCCTACGACTCTTCAAGAATGTACTCTAAAAACACAATTATTTTCACAGAAACCATCCAACTCAGATAGCAATGTTCCTCCGCACCTCCCTGTTCGTTCTGCTACTTATGGTTTAACTGGTTTTTTTTTCTTTTAGGCATTATTTCCGTAGTCACTAGGATCAACAAAATTAAATTGCAGATGTGTTCACATCCCATTACTGATAAATATGTGGAACGCCATTCGCATAAAAATAAACCCCACCAAACAAGGTTTTGGTTCCGTTTTATACAATGAGTAGCTACATCACTGAGAGAACATCAGCCGTTTAGGTCCACTTGACAAATGTTAATATGTTACCCTCAAATATCTCCTGAGCTACAACCACGAATCTTGAGTGGTCAACATCGAAACCAGTGAGCGCGAAAGCATTTTTTTCAAGGTACGCAAACTATGCTGCCAATCATTGTAAACAGTCAGAGTTCTGTTGTGGTGGTTGTGATCTAGGCAAAATTCCACACGGATCCCGCTTTACCGCTCGCAGTCAGGTGCTGCTGCGGGCGGCCCAAAAGCCTATCCCACACAAGATTGGTCAA
>NW_008752127.1:0-8772 GCF_000715545.1 Opisthorchis viverrini
TAAAACGACTAAGCGATTGCGAATTCGAGTGTGAAACTTTTCTTAGCCTAGGATGCCTGAGGAAAGCTACGCACTAGCGATGCCTTTCATCACTTTGTCAAGTGTATCTTGCGTTCAGAAATGTACGTTGTGTTAAAATGGAATATAATGACAGTTACAAAGTAAGTTACAAACCACAGATATGCTTCGAAATCGGGAATCGTGTTGAACACATTTGCATAACGTTTTACATATTTCCAACTACAGTGGCCTCTGGTGTATGAACACAAGAAAGCTGTTGAAAAATGGTATTCACTGCAGAGCAAAAGAATCACCTCTTTGATACATCCAAAAAGGACGATTAATTTAAAACGAACTAAGCTTTTCCTTGAAGTGTTTATCTGAGACTCAGAGGGTGGATCTACTACCGATACCCCTCAAATGTTGCAAATTTACTCGAGAGAGAGAGAGAGTACTTTCGCAATTTTCAAACTTTTCAACAGAAGAGTTCTCAAGAAACTTTTTGAGGAGATGCAATATGTTCGAAAGGTCATCGTTCTTCTACTTAGGCAGGAGTCAATAAAATTTCTGACCTAAAGGAACACTTGTAAATACCCAGTCGGAACTCCGACTTGTCATGAAACGCTACAGAATACCATGGATTGGTGGCTCGCACATATCTGTGGCCTGTGAATTTCGCACTGTTTCATCCCACGTCCTGTGCAGAGCGATTGGTAAACAACTCACTTGTGTGTAACTAGATCCTTAATGCTTTTTGTAACTCCATTCAGCATGTCCGCTGACCATAACTGTCTTGAATTTTTCGCATCGCATTTCGGAAAAAAATATAGCACTACTGTTTAAGATGATCTCCAAACAAGACTCGTTAGTTACAATTTTCTCCTAAATGCTCTCAGTTGGTTAGTGTTACATCCTGTCTGATTGCGAGGTGACCAAATCTCTGCTCAGCCACGGACCATTGAAACGCAATATTTTAAACTAAGATCCGATTGGTAATTCGCGAGACACTGCCAGCGAATCGATCGAACTGAGCTGCTGTGGGTTGGTCTTTATTTCTTGGTAGTGTGAGGAGATTTAGGGAATTGCGTCCTGTACGTGAAGCCACTTTATGCTAGAAAGCCCAGAAGCATTGTGCAGCGATTTCATCCTTATTGGGAATCATAGTCAGTTCGCATCTCACAAAACGCCCTTCCGATCAATGGTAGTGAGGCGACGCTTGACATTTTTGTGTCCATCAATGTATGGACGTTGCACACTACTCAAGGTTTCTGAACACTTCGACCTAATGAGTAGTGTGATATCTCGAATATCGTACCAAATGAAGTGTGAGGCGGTCCGATGCACCACATTCTGTTGAAGAACATCATAAACGAGAGATTCAGCTGGGTTCCAGGTGAGTACACAAATGAGTGTATTTTGCCAAGTTCGTGCGAATGAAATTGAGGGAAACTTGGGGACTGCGCCTACCTGCTGATCCTCAAAAAGGGAGAAGCCGGCCGTGGGCTGTCGTAGACTTTTTTGCGACCTTTTGAGTAGCTTGCTAAGCTCAACAGTTTGTTCGTAAACATCTCATCAACAATGGAGGTGACATGTTTAGGGCCACAGCGCACTGGATAGAAAAACACCACAATTGAACTATCTACCCTAGTGAACGAACCAACAGTCAGTTTGGATGTGTGGCCATTCTTGAGACAGGGGATCCAATATTGTTTATTGTGCGAACTCTTTGGTTGCTGTAAACCAGAAAAGTAATCAGCATTGACCGCATTCCATCAGAGAAAGCTTGTGAACAGCAGTTCAGGGCTGTACGATTTAAATGACCACTCTAGTGTTGTTGATAGAATGGTTAATTAATTTTGTTATACCGAACAGTGTCAATCTAATTGGGCAAACAGCTTGTAGGCCCGGAACTTCGTTTCCAAGAGTAATAACCGTGTTTGCATTTGAAATCGCATAAGGGCACGTTCAGTTACAAAATGTCTCCCTTTGACGAAACACCGAGTAGACACCATGTCGTTCCATCATAGAAGGATGGGCATTGCTTTATGCATGGCGGTATCAAACGTTCACTTCTGCAGATTTCTTAGGGTTAAAATGGAATTTTTTCTTTCGAAGTCGATGTTTGGAATATCCAGTACCTGTAAATCAATCTACTAGCGTGATGTGAACCTGTGGTCAATCCCGTCGCTAGAAACTACTTTTTTACATTCGACTAAAATCGCTGAATTCACCAGATTATCACGAATAGATGTTTTGTGTGACAAAAAAATATATTTCGAAAGTCGATAAATAGTGAGTTTGCGTGAGCTGTTTCATCCTATCCTTTGGCTGTGCCACATTTGGCAATATGGAATACTATGTGCGTAGCCACAGCTAAATTATCGGCTGGATTAAGCATAGTCTGTCACCAATGTGACAGATTGGAGTACTAGCGGTCACCGGTTTTCCGGCACAATGTACCATCCTTGTGGGAAACCTTCATCTATGTAGCCCCTTGAAGACAAAAACGTTTTTGGTCATTCCATCGTGAATACGCAATTTCGTGTGCATTAGAGATCCTAGCCTGAGAATCATCTAGATGAAAAAAACACTGCGCAGGGGTCACGTTAAGTCAACAGTAGCGGTAACCCAGAATGTATATGGGTGTGCCGGTATGATTGAAACTGGACGAAAAAGCCTGCTAACGTATGGGTGTGAGTCTTACAAACCCAGGGAAAGCGAATTTGTCACTTAGGGTTGTTCTGAGGATTCTTTGCAAATCCTACGGCACATGAGCAGACAGAGGTTTGTGCCAGAGGGAAAAATTGCGAAATGAATCAGTTCGCCCAAGTCCATGTTTACTACCAACATGCACTATTCGAGCTGTCGAAATTTGAATCCAACAACATTGATCGATCATGGTAATTTTCGGCCACCAGAAAAGAATACACATCCACCTCATTCGTCTGATTTTGCGGTTCAAAACGCCTTCAACCCCCATAGACCCATTCGACGAATCACAGTCGGCCGTTTGAGCGGATAGCCTACCTGTTCCGTATGCCAAAAAGAGGTATATTCAGAGCCTATTGGCAATTCGCATTTAAGCTTGACTTGCTGACTGAGTGGTTCAAGTTTTCAGACTTTTGGATAGCGCATAAGAGCGTATGCTGCCCTATGGAATATACACGGTTGTCATGGCCCGTCATCCTGACATTCCAATGACACGTATATGTCCACCCGCTGAAAGTAGCAATGTCCTATTCTTGCCACATGGTGTTCATGCTGCAATTTCAAGCCAAAAAAGTTTAAACTGCGTTATCTGAATCATTACAAATGTCGCCAAAACATGGTATCCAAAGTGGAAGGAGGCACTTCAACGTCACAGTCATACAAATGAAATAGCTCCACACGTGCATGATCGGCGGATTTTGTAGCACACACATCCATGGATTGATGCACAGAATCGAGGCCTTCGCCCAAACTTCCCGGATCGGATTTGTTCGTCTTTTGGTGGCTTCCGCTCACCTGAAAGACACGAGTCAACAAAGGTTGTAGCACTGCTCTTTAAGTTCTCAGTGCTGGATAGTCTGTTTGCCAGCGCTGGGACTCACATAATGAAGCAACCATAAGCGCTTTGAAAGTGGATTCTTGATGTAACGTGAACAGCGTGAACAGTGAACGGAGGAAGGTTACTCCACACACCAACTGCCTAAAACGAAAAAACGTTGCCCAATGAAAGTGTGCATCGCGAGCATGAAAATCTTAAAATGTCTTCGCCTAACCTTGATCAAACAAGGCATAAGTAGTAGGTTTCCCTGGAGGCAACGATACTCTGAGGGAAAGACTTCAGGCATCTTGAAACGCGTTTCATAAATGCCGGATTTTAGGCCAGCAACCATCTTTATGGCAGCTCTTTGGACACACTCAATGAGGGTTACGTCCCTCTTGCTTCTTGAGTAGAAAACTCGGTTGTCACATTCAATAAGCGGTCTGACATAGGTTCCGTAGAGTATCTGGAAGTCCATTCAAGTAATACGGGGGAAGGTGTGCCGAATCACCCGTAGAACGACGAATGACTTTTGAGTCCATTTTTCATGATGCAGTGGGAATGACATGTTTAAAGAGAGCCAGATAACTAAATCCTTTTGGTGTTGTTCTTCGTCATGTCTTTTGGTCCATTCTCACGGTGTACGACAGTTGAGTCCGTGGCCAATAGTAATCTAGGACTAAGGACAACAATCCTTCCAAATTAATGTCGGGAATTAAGCGCCACAGATTTCTTTGATCTCTGATCACTACTCGCCGGAGGATTTAACTATCCACGAGAGTTAAGCACTGTATGTTTAGTTATGCCCAGAGCTCTGCGGACAAAAGTAACCAGGCGGATAAATAATTGAACAATCTGACACGAAGCACAACAGACACATACGGAGTAAAGTGCAAATATTTTGGCTTTCGGTGGTTGCCATTAGATTATTTTTGGAAGTACGTTCACCTAGGGACTGACTGAGAGGCGTTACCCACGAAACTGGGTGACTCGCAAACCTTATCGATGGGAACTGATGCTGGCAAACTTCCGACGATCTAACCGTTATTTTGCTCCTTAAAAAACCAGAGGATTGCGAAGAAAGACAATCATCTCAAAAAGGCCAAACACAAGTCCGTAACAGACAGGACAAAAGTAAGGAGAGGTGCGATGTTATGCGCGAGCCAACTTTGGGGGGTTAATCTAAGGTCAAGGTCACCCGATATTATGAGCGACTGACGCGTCAAATTCAAAACGCACTTCTGTATCACAGAAAGCTTGGATCATATTGGTATTAATGGAACACATGGAATCACAGTCGCTTGCCTTGAGTGGTGAGAAATATTGTTTTTCACTCTAGTGTGCAAGTGTAAACTCCAAGACCAGTTGATTTTGGTGGATGTTGGATTATGGATTAGGGCTTGATCTCACAGATATCACCAACTTTACAAAGAGAACTTAGTCGAATATTCATACGTATTTGTCAACACAACCAGTAAAGTTCCTACGCTTGGCTCCTCTGACCAAAGGAGTCGGCCTCCGTTCCAAAAGTGCACTAAATGGTAAATCAGATGCTGCTTACAGTAGAAAACTCGACGTAACTGAATACAGCGGACACTTTTAAAGGTGAACACTATTTATTGACGTGAGAAGATAGCCAAATCTTACGAATGACCGCCTCTGAGTTACGCGCAATCCAGTCTGCAAGGGACCAGATTATCATGGCCCGATAATGAAACCGAGCTAGTGAATGTCAGTAAGTGCATGCTTTCAAATATATTTACGCAGTGTAGATGTAAGGTGCATTTGGGAGAATATATAAATTACCCAACTTTGATGGCGAATAACGCGACAATTACGTATCCCCAACCAACGAAATAATACTGTACCAAAAGATTCCGACCAACATCGAATTGGATTTCTAACAATCCCTACCCTTTGGCCACATACATGACTGTACAGGTCATCGACACCCGCTAGATCAAGAGATCTGTCTTTTTTCTTACACTCACAAATCACGCCACAGAATCGTGACTCACTTGACTACACAGCTCACAGTCAAGCCCTTGATCTCAAGACTCGTCTTCCCTTACACATATAAGTCACGACACATAAGAGTGACTCATCTGACATACTGCCTACCGTCCGATGAGGTAGCAACAAGTCATTTGCTGACACCCACACACATGCAGACGTTCCTACATATAAGATAACAGCACTGTAGCACAACTCAACAGAGCTTCGCACTTCGCCCAACTCAGAGAAGAGCCGCTCAGGACCTACGGCGCTTCACGCACGGATATTCAGAAACACGTGTGGCTGCTACAACAGCGAAGAAGACACGAAACCTGCATCCGGACTTACAACAGGATTTATCAACCTGTACCTGCAAAACGATAGGTCCCTTGTTTGAATATATACCTATTATAATAATTTTACTCAACAAGCGGACATTGTTAGTGCTCCCCGTTTTCTCGTTCGTATAACTAGTTTTCGGGTTCCGTTAGAGCATTAGCAAGACTTAGCTGAATCTCTCGTTTATGATATTCTACAACTGAATGTGCTGCACCCGGGCCGCCTCAAGTTTCAGTTGAAAACCAAATTGACTTGCAAATGAGTGTATTTCTCGAAGGCAGACATCTTGTTCAGGAATATTGTGGGGATGTTCTAGGCCACAGTATAATTATTTCATATGGGTATTTACAGCAACGTCTTTTGTCTACTTAAGAGGCGCCACAAAAAGAGGACACTCATATACTACGCATTCACGATACTGTATTGATAATCTTTGTGAAATGCAATTTATTCCAATATTGTTACTCACTGCACTTGAGAGGCAGAGTTAGAGCGGTCGTGAGCATATCTAATGTGGCGTACGAAAATACACTCTGTATGTCATCTGCGATAGGTGCTGCAAGACTATCTACCAACCCTTGAGTTTAGTAAAGGATAATGCGTTTGGAGAATATCCTGATGATGTTTTTTGTGTGAACTCTCCAGCTGCATGTGAATACTTGATTGACCACAACTCACTAATTCATAGCGAAAAGTAGGTTTCTCAGTCAAGCCCTTGATCTCAAGACTCGTCTTCCCTTACACATATAAGTCACGACACATAAGAGTGACTCATCTGACATACTGCCTACCGTCCGATGAGGTAGCAACAAGTCATTTGCTGACACCCACACACATGCAGACGTTCCTACATATAAGATAACAGCACTGTAGCACAACTCAACAGAGCTTCGCACTTCGCCCAACTCAGAGAAGAGCCGCTCAGGACCTACGGCGCTTCACGCACGGATATTCAGAAACACGTGTGGCTGCTACAACAGCGAAGAAGACACGAAACCTGCATCCGGACTTACAACAGGATTTATCAACCTGTACCTGCAAAACGATAGGTCCCTTGTTTGAATATATACCTATTATACTAATTTTACTCAACAAGCAGACATTGTTAGTGCTCCTCGTTTTCTCGTTCATACAACTAGTTTTCGGGTTCTAGTAGAGCATTAACAAAGTTGGCCTGAATGATTATGTGGGCTATTTTATGCTATGCTACCCAAACTACGGATAGTCAACAAAGCATGCGAACTCACTCGTTTACGCACGCATACTTAGTCAAGCCCACAGCCAGGCGGAGAACGCTCCGGTTCTACTGTTTCCTTGTATTAATTAATGGCTGGCCGGTGACCGGCCTTGGTCCAAATCGTGGATCCCTGTGAAATTGTCGCCAATTCAGATATATCTTGAGATCCGTCCAGCTCAAAAGGTAAGTCCTGCACAGAAATATGCAACTGGTTGGCATCCAAACTAAACATCAATATTGTCTTGGACTACCAACGTTCAGTTGAAAAGTGCTGGCTGTTGATCAGATGGGTGATGGTCTGTTTTCAAACTTGGAAATCAACTTGCATGCGTTTTGTCACCAAACGATTGGAAATCGTTGGTACGCGCATCAACAATAGGAACTATTTTGGCGTTCTTTGGCGTGAAGGTCAATTTCACTTCGTGGTATCGATCACTGTGGGCGAACCAGAGAAGACGAGGTATAAAAACTTGTGGTGTTTTTATGCGGAGACTTATAGGCTCTTAGTCTAGTCCAACTGCTTTAGAGAAGCTAACTATGAAGTCACGTACGCTTAACGCACGTGCCTGAGAACCCTCTACTAACAGTTTTGACACTGGTACCCAGTTTTAGACGATCACACAACTGGCTGTGAACCTAGTGGTGCACCTTTTAAGTTATAAAGGTCTCTGATATCTACCTACAACCACAATTGTTTGCTCCGACCGCATGTCGCCGTTCCCTCTTATCACCTGGATGTCGGTTATCCTCTTTAAAGTCAGACACTGTCACTCCGCTGCATTAAATGGACATTGTTACCACTTACCTACCGGCTACTCCGGGCCGCAATCTGAACTTTTCGCCCATCTGCGACTAGTAGAATATGCTGACATTATTTTTCACTCCGATTCCACACACCAGGTCTGGCCATCTTAATGCTCCGTTTGAACGGTAGCAACAAACCAACCTAGACCATAATATATCCTTGCCCCATGCAGGCCTCACTTTGTCATGAATACTTTACCCGTGCTAACCACCTAAAGCCCGATTGACCCACCCAATGTGTTCACTTACGAGGCTGTCCACGAACCCCCGCAACGCAACTGCCGTACCCTTTCCAACGGTTTGTCCGTGGTTTGCTCTACCTACACTATTTCCCGATGGAACAAGGTGGAAGTTTCCACGAGGCCATTTCTGCCCAAGAAATTTCAGCCATTGCTCCGAAATAATGTCACCTCAGTATACTCTCTGCGTGTTGTGTCTATCAGCGCATGACACCACTAAGAAGTCACTACACTGATGAAAACAGTTCCCAACCGTGTACTCGCTAAGGCATTGCTGAGCGTCACCAAGAATCCACCGAAATTACTAACTGTGACGAATCCCTTGAACACGTCTGGCAGAGTGATTGCTGCTACGCTTAGAAGCTTATTTCAACACTGGTCGCGAATCACTGCCCATTTCGAGTTCACAAGAAATACGAATGACACATCTGTAAGCTCCGGACGGTTGAGGATCTCACAGGACGATTGCGACTATTAGATTGTACACAGCTCGTAGCCAGTAGTCAATAGGAGCAGACAGACGTGGGGCAGCAGATGATATATTGAAGACTGACAGGAACTGGTGCTACAGAAAAACGGATTAGTAAGCATCATGAATTAAGAAAACGTACAATCAACAATGACGCAATCTG